>NC_133497.1:6075257-6087531 GCF_025370935.1 Choristoneura fumiferana | reverse complement strand
AAAATAGCCGTCCAGGATTTTTTTTAGCAAATCCATTTCTAATAATTTTCTAAAATACTAAATTTATTATAAAATACATTTCATTCTATTATCATACCGGTGAAGATCTTTTCAAGTTCGGATCCTAGACTATATGCCAATCCGTTTAGTACTCAACCAAATACATTTCTTATACATTATGTACAGAAAAACGTTTCTAGTTTCTATCACGGTGGTAGCGACATCTATGGGTCGATAACAACTAAAATCGGCTAAAACATACTCAATAAAATGTAAACCATCTTAATGTGTCTATTTATAGAAAATTACATTTAAAAAATATGCAATTTGCTATTTACAAATTAAATCTTGTACTTATCAGAATATAAAGCCAACGAATTTATGATTTTTACTAATTCACAAGTTTAAAAACTTCGATTGTTTATTCGTATTCTTATTTGTCTCTTCGGTACAAATGACAGTTAGTTATTAGAATAATCAAAATTTATGGGGAGTTCGGCTAAGTTGTGGTAACTTTTTTATGCCCATTTTTAACCCTCAACGCAAAAAGAGGGGTTTTTTATATAAGAGGGGGCAAACGTAGCAGACGGGTCATGGAGAGCGTTCACCGTCACCATGGAACCTCGCAACACGAGGGGAATCACAGGTGCGTTGCCGACCCTTTTAGGAATGAATGGACGAATATATAGTAAATATGTCGTTGAACAAAACAGGTTTTAGTAATATACTAAGTACGCAAACTATTATTCTTATAGGTGTAGTCGCCAACCCTAGCGCTCCGCGCAGCAGGAGGTATAAATTTCAAGAATACGACGAGTAGGTTACTGTTTGTTACGTATTATTTGGCACACGATTCCCGTTAACATACCTTAAATGTGTACGGAACCCCTCGGTGCGCGAGTCCGACTCGCACTTGCCCGGTTTTTATTATTTCCCTCTAATGTGTAAATAATGTTTCTCTCTCTTCTCTCTCTCTCTCTCTCTCTCTCTCTCTCTCTTCTCTCAAGAATGCTCGTCTTATGCCTTTAGATTGTGGGACATCCACACCAAGAGGCGAGCCCCTTATCTACAACGGGGAGAGAACCCCGCGCGGCGAGCTGCCCTGGCTGCAGGCATCTACGACAAGACCTTCCGTCCCTACATGCAGATCTGCGCCGGTTCTCTGATCTCCACCAAGGTTCTCGTATCTGGCAAGTATCATTGAGTCTTTTTACATTCCATAAACTGTACCGCAGCCACAATTTCATATCAGCATAATATTATACCCCATATTAAAACCTAAAATTGCTAAAAGTGGCTCCGGAGCGATAACGTTTCGTGTTGCTCTGTCTACCCCATTTGGCAGTACAGGCGTGATGTTTGTGTGTGTGTGTGTCTATTTTTTTTTATTCGATTGGATAGCAAACGAGCAGTGGGTCTCCTGATGGTAAGAGATCACCACCGCCCATACACCTGCAACACCATGGGGGGGGGGATTGTGTATCCATATTATATTTTTTATCGATAATAGACTTACAATGAAGCTCACTCCTGTAGATAGATATTTCGTATTGTAAATACGTTTGTTCGCGTTCAGTACGAAGTACCCTCTCTATGTAGGTAGCCGGACGTCTGGAATAACACATACGCTACTTTTTATCCCGATATTCCACGGGACAGTTTTGTAACTAAGGGACCCCATACAACCCTGTATTATTATTATAATTTAGTAATTATTTCTTTATACTGGAGTTTTTAAGTATTTTATTTGTAATTATTTTATTTTGAAAAAAATGACTTTCTGCCAAGTTTCTTGCGGCGCATACTTCTTGGCAATGATGGTCTTTCGAAAGCGCTGATAGTTTAAAAAATGACGTGTAAAAGTGCCCATTGCGGCCTATTTACTGAATAAATGATTTGAATTTGAATTTTGAATCTGAATTTGGATTTCAGCACTGGGTTAGTGTCTTGAATTTGTACAGTATTCACAACACAAACTCAATGAAGATCACGATATAAATTTTGAAATTTTCAGGGGAATTTTGTAAAATCCGAAAATTTCAATTGCAACTACCAGACCGAATATAGTTTACGCGTGCGAAAAGCTAGTTTTAAGTTAGTTAGAAGAAGAGAACAATCAAACTTCTATTATACCTATGTAGGTAAGTCAAGGAAATCAAAATGAACAATTATTAAAACACCATAAAAGTTAAAACGGGAAACTAGTAGGGTATCTAATTCCAGTTGTCCTAGAAACTTGAAATTTGGTATGAAGGTAAGCTTTTGTAGCACAACCAACAAAAAAGCCTTTTTTTTATGTCTATCTACTCTAATCTTTCTAATTTAGCACAAACATTATCGACATGAGATTTCCAATTGCAATGTCGATCCACTATAATACCTAAAAATTTAGTAGCAAATTTCATGACTCTAAACTCTTAAGTTATTATTTCAAGATTTATCCCTATCCCGTGGGAATATCGGAGTAAAAAATAGCCTAAGTGTTATTCCAGAGGTCCAGCTACCTACATACCAAATTTAGTGGCTCTGAGCCCAGCGGTCGTTATTTCGAGATTTTATCCCTAGGTATCCCGTGGGAACATCGGGTCAAAAAGTCGCTGATGCCAGACGTCCAGCTATACATCCAAATTTCGTCCAGCTATCCCTACTACCCTAATTTCATGGCTCTAAGCCTAGTGGTTGTTATTTCAAGATTTTATCCCTAGGTATCCCCGTGGGAATATCGGGTCAAAAAGTCGCTTATGTGTTATTCCAGACGTCCAGCTACCTACATACAAAATTTAATGACTCTAAGCCCAGCGGTTATTATTTCAAGATTTTATTCCTATCCCGTGGGAATATCGGGATAAAAAGTCACCTATGTGTTATTCCAGAGGTCCAGCTACCTACGTACCAAATTTCATGACTCTAAGCCCAGCTTTTATTATTTCAAGATTTTATCCCTATCCGTGGGAATATCGGAATTAAAAGTAGCCATGAGTTATTCCAGACGTCCAACTACCTACACACCAAATTTGATGACTCTAAGCCCAGCGGTTGTTATTTCGAAATTTTATCCTATCCCGTGGGAATATCGACATAAAAAGTATCCTATGTTTCAATCTAGGTTATAAACTAACTTTTCGCCAAATTTCATCCAAATCCGTCCAGCCATTTCAGCGTGAAGAAGTTACAAACATACTCACTCACTCACTCACATACTCACTCACAAACTTTCACATTTATAATATTAGTAGGATAACAGTGAAACTGAGACAAAGGCCGTATGTGAGAAAAGATTTGACACATAAGGTCATCATGGTATGTGCGTAGGTCAGTCGAGGTCAAAAATATCTTTACTCTTTACTAAAGCACCTTGTCACAATATTATGCCTCCTGACAAAATACATAAAGTGACATCGACAAGGTAGTAAAAGTATAAACCATCTTTGACCTCCAATGTAAGTGATCACAGACACTCGCAATTAGCCAACTGCTGGGGTCATACTTGTCCATTCTGTACATAACATCTGTTCTGTACATCCAGTATCTATAAGTGATTTGTCTGCCTTTACTTATTGTATTCATTGTAAGTTTCTCGGTGTATTGGTTTATCACTGTAATGCCGTGCAAATGTATTTTAATAATAATAATAATAACTAAGTACCTATACCAGTATAGGTAAAAACTTAAGACGATGACCAGACGCCGTGTTGCCTAAAATCTCATACTCATAACATGCATTGTAATTTGAACTTTAAACTACTAACTTGTAAAATATGTCATAATTTTTAATACCTACTGCAAAAAACATTGGGTCATTAAAAAGGTCGAACAATAAACGTATAGTTTATTATCTCCTTCTTCTTAGTCGTTCACTCTTGACAGAGACTCTAGATGTCGCTAGTGCTGCTGCTTAGCTTAAGTAGCATAGTAGAAATAAGCAACCTGAGATATGTATGCATAGGAAAAATTCGTGTCTAGATTTCTGTCCAGCAGTGGTGTAGGGGTTATAGCACGCAGCACGGATTGCTGAGGATCAGGGTTCGATTCCAGTGCTGGTCTCTTTTTCTGATTTTTCTGTGCGTCCATGTCTCAGTTTGTATTTTCGACTAACTTTGAGTGACGGATATCAGTGATGCCGTCTCTGTTTGTTTTGTCCGAATAAACAAAGACGGCATTATTTTTTATCTGAAACCTAAAATTAGTAGACACGTGGTGAAACAGGCCCTAAGCGACCTTAATCGCTGAAGTCTGTATTTTTCCTAATGTACGAACATGCACCCTCTACACAGCGGCACAATGCTTCTTTATGCAAGGGAAGGAGCAGGAGCCGGCCAGGTACTCCGTAGCCCTCGGGAAGATCTATCGACCATGGGACGAAGCCATGGACCGTGGGGCGCATAAGTCTGATGTAAGTGGTCTTCCTCAGCCATAGCTAACTCAAGGACTGCATACTTAAGCGTATATAATAATATGTATATATTGTTACATAGTGATCATTAGATACTGGATTATTTGCAATTGTATATTTGGATATTTAGCTTAACTTCATCGGTTACTGGTTATTTTACCTAACATCTTGTGATTGTGATGATGCATATTTTCACTATCTTTGCAATAGAAAGAAAGAAGGCATTTATTCACCTTCACAAATACAACAAACAACAAAATTAAAAAATAACAATAACCAGCAAACACAAAAAAACAAGAATTAAAATTGAAATGATGATTTCTGGGTAAAATTGCTAATGATTCATCACTAGGTAACAATTCATGCTAAATTTGGATGATAGAGTTTGGTTTGGATGATAGTTCACATAAATTTAAATACTACCTCCGCTACCTCGATCTTTTTCCACTTATAAAAATATTTCGATTGATTGAAGGCACAAGTTTTGTATACTGAATATATTTAAAGGCATTCATGGTAATAACACTCGAACACACTTTATTCCTTCAGGGCGCAACTCAAAAACTTGATGATAAATGTATGCTATACAGCCACAACTCCAAAAATCCGGCTTTCGAGTGCGAACTGACTGACAAGTGGCTGTCTTGCAGAGAGTCAAATGACAATTTTTTGTCAGATGCATACGGCACTTGTGAATAGACCAAACCGCTGCCTCGCGGGTTCGATGTGCAGGCCGCGCCTTGGTCGTCGGTGATGATGATGATGTGAAGTCAGACCCTCTCCCGAGCCCCTGGATCGGTCTGGACAGCTGCCGCCTCCTGTAGCCAGCTGCCGCCGGTCTTGTGAAGGGTTGAGGTTATGATGAAGAAATTAAACTGCTATTACGTTCACCACTATATTTCGCGTTACTGACACCGTACAACTGTTTATATCTATAAATATATTGAGATGACCTTAGATTACTTAATGACACGATTTGACACTGAGAGCTCCGCTCTGACCCGAGATCGCTATCTACGTGCAACGTCTCTCAGTGACTTGAATGACTGCCCGGTCGAATGAGTGACTGGTCCATTGACATACATAGGCTGTCAAAAACAATAAAAATGATTTAAGGGTCCATTACACATTCCCGTAAAGTGACTTCTACACGACCGACTACGATGTTACGTTTTGCGTAAACATTTCCTGCCAGGGCCAGGCGAAAGATGGACTGAACACTTGCAAGCACTATTGACTCTACTTACAATAATATTGACTTATGTACTGATAAACAGCTGACAACCTATGATAACTTAGGTGTAGCACATGAATAAACGCTCTACCTATCCTAAAATGTAGGTATACAATTGACTATGACTTATCCTTAAAGTTGAGTGATCCATACATTATACACATGAAATGAAACAATATCCATTAGACTGAGGGTCTACATAAGAATACACAGTAATTATAAATAACAACAATATCAATTGGTGCCCTACCAATAAATAGAAAATATGATTATGAGTTACCTACGTTATATTCAATAGGCAATTTACACAGTTTGACTACTGGCGTATGAGTTCGCCACCTTGAGTTTTTAATTAACTGACCTGACAATCTGGTCAGTTCCCTTATACACTTCAATGACTCTACCACGCCTCCATTGTAATGGAGGTGATTCTCATCCTTATGAGAACCAGATCATTCAGTTCGAGTATGACTTGAGAATACCATTTATTACGCGCTTGTAAATTATTGAGATACTCAATATGCCACCTTGACCAGATTGATTGATACATTTTTGAATAACCTGAAAACGTGATACCTCGACGTCTTAGTGTCCTTCCAATGTGGTTCTGGTAGAGCTACTAATGGTTGACCAATGAGAAAGTGCCCCCGTGTGAGCACTTCGAGATCTGACGGATCCTCACTCATAGAACTAACGGCCTTGAATTCAATATGGACTCTATTTTGAAAATAGAGTTATAGTTCTCAAATTGAAGATAGTGTCTCCAGCCTCTCGTTTGAGTAAAAGCTTGGCATGCTTGACAGCTGACTCTACCAAACCAGACATGTGAGAGCTCCTGCTGGGTTGAATTCCCAGCGAATATTTGACGTGCAAATTCCCTTGAGTACAGTCTCATTATTGACCAGAAACTGTTGACATCACGCAGGTAAGAATTAGAGCCAACAAAATTGGTACCTCGATCCGATCGGACGAGTGAAGGCAGCCCTAGTCGGCTGACAAACCTGGTGAACGACGCGATGAATGCCTCGATCGTCAATGCTGAAACCACCTCGAGATGAACCGCCTTGGTCCTTGACATGTCCGACGCATCCACCGTCCGTAGATAGACGCTCGCCGCGTATCCCAGCTCCGAGCGTCGCCGAACCGTGCAATGAGTATGAAATGGCGCTCGGTAGTGAGACACACCGGTGAATCGTAAATGAGACAAATGATTGAATCCTGCGTAAGTTCGTCCCACTGATTGATTTGATTTGGATTGATTGGCTCGTCCCAGTTAGCCCATCCGAGAATAATGACTGTAAGAATACTTTGAATCGAAATATGACTGGTGCGCAATAACCACACGGGTCGTACAAACGTGCGATGTACTGAGCACGCTACGTTTCGTAGGGGGTGACCTAGTGCACGTTGATTGATATGCCATTGAGTCTGACACTGGATCCCATTGAACACCTAATACCTTGATGAAACTTATCCTCAGTGTCAAATGAATGTGGCAGCTCGCAATACTTCTCCGGTAAGTCACGCAATAGTATGATTAAAAATACAATTAAAATGACCATTCGTTAGTTGGTTGTTTGAGCTTTTCCAGTGCCTGAATAGACTCTCGGAGAGGATCATAGAAAGCTGACCTTAACCTCTCAACATTGATAATGACCGTAGGTTGGTGATCTGTGACAAGTATGTATCTACCAGCACCCTGTGATTCTGATACCTATCTGTGAGCAATTTCAGTGCCACTGAATAATTTTGACCATCCATCGTAGCTGACGTATAAGTGAAAGAGCTTCACCTGACAGTGATGCACGCAAATAAAAAATGCTTCTCGAGTCTGAAATGTCCCGTGATGGACCAAGGATTGAAAGAGATCAAAGAATGACATCCACTCCATTGCCTGCCGCTAAACTAGGCAGTCAATGAAGGCAACTTTGCCATACCTGGCTATGACGATGTATCCTAGGCTCGTCTGCGGACCCCCTGCTCTCCGATGCCTGCTCCAACCTGACAAGTAACTTATTGATTTCACTAACTGTGCGTGAATTTGTTCCATTTCTCCTCAGGAATCTCCTCTACGAAAGACCAAGCAACGCTTCATATGCTAGTACGAACTGATTAAATATGAACCGAAATTACGTTTAGCTACTGCCACCGCTGATGTACCTTGGCTTCGCTTATTGTACTAGCGAAATCTGTCAGCATGCGTATATTCGACATAAATTGAATTTTGCATGAATTTTAGGAGGCATATTGACTTAAATGAATGAAGTACTTGATGTGTTTAAATCAAGTAAATAACCCCTGAATTCAATGACGAACGATAAATGCTTACACTGAATAACAATAGTCACACCCTGTGAGCTACACTTCTATTAAACTACCTACCTAAAAGTTACCTTTAACAACAATCGACGCGTACACCAATAAATCTCACTCTTTGATCAAATTAAACACAACTGTATTTAAACCTCACTAAAAACAGCATTTGTTTACTTACACATTCCCGTAAAGTGACTTCTACACGACCCGACCTACGATGTTACGTTTGCGTAAACAGTATGCTATACAGCCACAACTCCAAAAATCCGGCTTTCGAGTGCGAACTGACTGACAAGTGGCTGTCTTGCAGAGAGTCAACTGACAATTTTTTGTCAAATGCATACGGCCACTTGTGAATAAAAGCACACTTTTTGCTATAGCTCTCGAAATAAGGTCGTAAATTAAACAATTCTGAATACGAATCTGCAATAATTCTAAGAAATCAAAATTTTGAGATGTGGCAGTATAGCAGGCATGGGACATGGGTTATATTCCTGAAATCATTTTATAGTCTATAATTGATCAAAAATTTAATGAATACTCAACCGAAGTTTTCGCAAAATCAACCACGATTATTCTAAAACTGTTCGATAATAATCTTTTAATTGATGTATCTATTTAGGGTTCCGGAACCAAAATGGAAAAAACGGAACCCTTCTAGTTTCGCCATGTCTGTCTGTCTGTCTGTCCGTCCGCGGCTTTGCTCAGGGACTATCAATGCTATAAAGCTGTAATTTTGCACCGATATAAAAGTAAACTATGCCGACAAAATGGTACAATTAAAAATTAAAAAAAAAATTTTTGTAGGGTACCGCCGTGACGTAAAGTGGGGTGATTTTTTTTCTTATCCAATCCTATAGTGTGGGTATCGTTGAATAGGTCTTTTACAACCATTAGGGGTTTGCTAAAACGATTTTTCGATTAAGTGATCTTTTTGCGAAATATTCAACTTTAAAGTGCAAATTTCATTAAAATCGAGCGTCCCCCCCCTCTAAAATCTATCCGGTGGGTGGAAAAATTTGAAAAAATTCAGGATGGTAGTAAGTATATCAAACTTACAAGGAAAACTATAACGGCTAAGTTTGCTTGAGCATACCTAATTAGTACTTAGTTGAAGAGTAATTAGCAGCCTTTGGTATAAAATATACCTGAACTTGGATGATTACGTATAAAATACGAAATTCTTAGAAAAATATTACTTTTTTTTTCGTAATGGCTACGGAACCCTATTTTCGGCGTGTCTGACACGCTCTTGGCCGATTTTTAATTGTGAACCGAAAGAAATAAACACTAAATGTTAATCCAAGGCAAAGATAGCACATCAGTGAACCGCATCCTTCTGCGTTAAGCTTTTTCTGAGATTAGCGTGAACGAATGCATAGACAAACTGACAATACGTCTAATTCTAAAAATCGTTGTTGGGTTCTATTGCGCTAATAAAGGCCACTAGTAACAGTTTTTCTCAAATATTTTTAATGTAAGTACAGACACCGAGTTTATACAGATGTATTATACCTATAGAGATAGTTTTTTCGTAATGGCTACGGAACCCTATCTAAGTATGGGCCGTTAGTGGTCACTCAAGATAAGATACAATTAGAAGTTTCTTTATATAGGTCCATAGGTCATTTGCTTATCGTCTCTGAACATTGCAGGGAAGTTATGACATGGATGTAGATAAAATCATAAAAACACCGGTTTTAATGTTACAAGTATTCTGAGATCATACGGCAGCCGTTGGGTATAAATAATTCTAGCGCTTTAGACATCACAATTGAGTGTCGTGGTGCCACGCCTGGTTTCAATAATATCTCAATAAATTGTATTCCAGGTCGAAGAAATTAAGATTCCAGATACATATTCGGGTGAAGAACGCTACTTCCAAGATGACATCGCCCTGGTCTTCATGTCAACGCCGGTGGTGTACACCACCTACATTCGGCCCGTCTGCGTCGACTTCGGCGCCGAGTTTGACAAAGAACAGCTGCGAAGTACTAATAAGGGGACGGTAAGATTGTCTGAGTCTTATGCGTAGGTAGCTGTAAAAATAATTATGCAAGTGGCAATGGACGGGCCACATCGCTCGAAGGACGTGAACCGATGGAGGAGAAACATCCTCGAGTGGCGATCACGAACCAGAAGACTAACCGCTGGCTGGCCTCCTTCCTACTAGGTGGACTGATGACACCGTGAGAGTTGCGGGCAACCGGTGGATGCGAGTGACGAGTTGGCGTTCATTGTGGCTATTTTGAAATCACACTCCTATAACCTAACCAAGAAAAACTTCAAAGTTCAATATCTCAAAAACGGCTGAACCGATTTTGATAAAACATGTCAATGAACCATCGCTAGAAAACCTGCTTTCAAATAAAAAAAACCGCATTCAAATGCGAGCTACGATGCTACGTTGATTACGTTTAAGAGCTACGATGCCACACACAGACACACAGCGGTCAAACTTATAAACACCCCTCTTTTTGCGTCGGGCGTTAAAAAATACCACTCGACAGTGCGTAAAAATGTGTGTTGGCACCAGTCATGAACAAGAACCATTTATGGGTTTGAAGAAAAATACCCAACTTTTTGTCCCCGGCTGCCCAAAGGAGGGTTATGTTTTTAAACTAATAATAAATGGTATTTTACCTAATAAATAACTAGTTACATATTTACATTAATCTGATGATTCATACTTAGAGACAGTTTTGTTTAATGACTATGACTAATATATATTTTTAGGGATAGATATTATAATAAGGGTATCGCAGTTTAGTGACAAATCTAAATTTAAGTGACAGAAAATATAGTTTCCAATATAACTAAAAAATAAATAAATCAATAAATAAATAATAAATAACATTAATGTTGTACTCCCCTGCGTTTTTGATGACCAATATAAGGGTCCTCTGTGCCAATTATAAAACTTAAAGAACAGATTACAGGTTGGGCCTGACATCGGAGGACGGTTTTGCATCCCATGGTGCTGCAGACGGCGCAAATGCCGTACGTGGATAGGGAAAAGTGCATCGCTGATGTGGCTGCTGGTTCAAAATGGTTCATCACTGTTGACAAACTCTGCGCTGGCAACATGAACGGCAAGTACTCTCCTTGTCTTCTTATTTATTACCACAAGTGTCCTAAATACCGGTGTGGCCTGTAATACGAGCAAATAATTTTTCATCACACTTGCTCGTAAACAGTGTCGTAACATGCAGGCTACCTTGGTTGCAACCCCCCAAATAAAACCCTCGGCCGTAATGTGCTTGTCATGAAGCCCAAGGTCGGTAAATGAGTCATCACCCGTACTGATGGTGCTGCGCGCGCTGGCCCACGCACACGCACGTCAGGCGCGTGCTGCGGGAGGGGAGGGGAGGGCGGGCGCTGCCAAGAGCGCAGCCTAAGGTATCGCCAATATTTGGAACAATTATATTTTTCTTTTACAAATATAAAATTTTACTCGCAAATGTGATGAAAAAACATTGTATGTCGCACGGGCGATACTAGAATTACGAACATCGAGTCATTAAAGTCCTCAGTCTTCGACTTCGGCTTCTAATAACTCTCGTTCGTATTTCCTTATTTACCGCCCTTAAGACACAGTGTACTAAAAACTTAGATCGTATTGTCAAATAAACAACAGCGACGTTCAACAACTTTAAAAATAGTGGAGTCTTTAGATTTTCCCTTTTGATACAAATTAAACAGCCTACCCAACGAAGACCAAAAACTGCCTCTCGGGGAAAAAACTCGTGTGTAAGCGAATTTTGGCATAGTTGTAGGAATGGTGTTCTAAAGTTAGAACTTATAACCCACATACTAAAGTACTGATGGATGGGTGGAGCTAACTTGCGGGTAAAGGTCCATTTTTAAATGAACTAAAATAATTTCCTTGCTCACCGCGACTTACGATAGCTAAGCTTATGCAAATATGCGTGTTCATGCATTCCTCCACCTCCACACTGTAAGAACACACACAAATCACACAAACCCATCTATCACCACCACCACACTACACTGACGCGTTTCGAACTCAACCAGAGCTCATCTTCAGAGTGAACAACCGTACACCATGCTACCAGTTGTTAGACTAACGAACCACAACCACCGTTTTAACTTGTCACTGTAACCCCCAAGTACCCACATACGTTTTATGAAAACAAAACAAAACTACCCACAAAATAATTAATAAATTTTTTAACCGTCTTCAAAACTACCTTGATTTTTTATTTATTTACCGTCAAGGCATGTTTTATTAACTACCATTGCTGAAATTAGATCCAACCGTAGCAAGGAGATGAAACTAAATTTACCTGCCATTAATAATAGACCCCATA
>NC_133497.1:6053328-6075157 GCF_025370935.1 Choristoneura fumiferana | reverse complement strand
AACAGCACAAATTAAAGTTACTAACGAGCAAGGAAGACAATTTGTGTTGCGAGTATTATTAGATCCGTGCTCACAGGAGTCATTCATCACAGAGTCTGCAGCTCAAAATATGGGCCTTAGAGAATTCACGTGAATGGTCACGTATCTGGCCTGAGTCAGATGAGAACACCCATAAACTTTGCGGCAGATATTGAGATTTCGTCACGATATAACTCCAAGAAAATGAAAATAACAACATACATTGTTAAAAGAGTAACCAGCATCATGCCATCTGAAAAACTTACAATAGATAACTGGAACATTTGAAAGACTTACAACTGGCTAATCCAACCTACTATCAACCTGGCCCATCGATATTCTTTTGGGAGTAGAAGTGTATAATGAATTATACAACCAGCCTTATCAAGGGAATCCCAGGATCTCCTACAGCTTTACAAACATACTAGGATGGATTTTATCAGGGAAAATAACAGTCGGAGAAGACGTTAACAAAACTAACCTTTTATCAGCATGCATCTGAATGTAGAATTAAACAAAATGCTGCAAAAGTTCTGGGAACAGAGACAATAGAAGGAAGAAATGAAAGTGACATCTAAAGTCAGAAGAGCAAAAAGACAGCAGTAGAAGAAGATTGAAAAGAAGATAATTATAACGAACATCACGCAGCGCAGATGAAGATAACGGAAAGCGACAGACGTACTATATAAACTTAACATTCAGAAATGATCCACCTGTAGTACTACCGGCAAACAGCAAAGAAATTGCATTGAATCGCTGGAAAACTACTGAAAAAGACTGAAAAAATAACCAAAATTAATGGAATACAACAGTTTTAGAAGAATATTTAACATTAAACCATATGGAAAGATTGAAACCAAAGAGGAGAAAGACAATTTGAACAATGTGTGTCTTCACATGATGCAGTTATAAAAGAGGAAAGAGAGACCTCGAAAAGAGAGTTGTATTTGATGCATCGTGTAAAGGAAGTAATGGAGTGTCATTAAATCGATGAACTGATGATAGACCTCCAGTACTAGAAGAACTACGAACAGTAATTTTGAGATGGAGGAGAAAACACAGAATAGCTTTTGTTGCGGACGTTGAGAAATGTACGGCAAATAAAAAAAAAAAAGACCATACAGATTACCAAAGAATATTATGGAGAGCTAATATTGAAGGTTTTACGGGCTGACCGTTAAAAGTTAAAATTTGAATTGAAATAAAAAAATACAAAAAGATTCCAAAAAACCAATCTTAAATTGAAGGACCAATTGAAGAATACAGGCTGCTTACTGTTACATTTGGAACATCCTGTGCACCATATCTTGCAATAAGGACATTGAGACAAACAGCTATTGATGAGGGATTTGAATATCCAGAAGCAAAAGAAGCGATACTGAGCGATTTTTATATGGATGATCTACTTACAGGAAGAGATACTGAGATGAAGCAATTACAATGCAAATATAAATAACAAAAAATCTGAATTCGGGAGGGTTTAAATTGCAAAAGTGGTGTTATAATAGCGAACTATTCATGAGGCAACTACCTGAAAATCAAAAGATAGATGAAATACAAAAGAAAGAGAATGTGAAGACTTTGGGAGTTACTTGGTCTGTCAAGAGTGACACACTGTCAATACCGAATAAAATAAGAGTGGAAGAGGATGTAATAATGACGAAAAGAAGTATATTATCTGATATAGCGTCATTGTTTGACCCCATGGGATGGATCGCACCGAGTATTGTCCTTGCAAATATTCCTGCAAAAATTAAGGAAAAGTGGGATATCGTGGACGAACATGTGCCTGACGAACTACAAAAAGAATGGCTGCAATATAAAAGAGAACTACCGGCGTTAAGAGACAACTCTAAATCGTTGGATCCATACCAGTCATAATAAATCCACACAATACAATCGAACTTCATGGCTTTGCAGATGCATCGGCATCAGCATATGCGGCGGTGATATATGCCAGGGTAGTTAAGGAAAATGGCGAGATAAAGGTATCTTTACTATCGGCAAAGACGAAAGTAGCCCCGATCAAAACTATATCACTACCTCGTCTAGAATTATGCGCTGCTACTTTACTGAGTAAACATCTAAAACAAATTGCAAACATATTAGAGATAGACATTCAAAGTGTATATGCATGGACAGATAGTCAAGTAGCATTAGCGTGGATACATGGTGATCCAATGAAATGGACTCCATTCGTGAAAAATAGAGTCTTGGAAATAATCGAGAGTTTGACGCTAGTCATTGGTTTTACATAAACACCAAACATAACCCAGCGGATGCAGCTTCCAGAGGAGTGATGCCTGAAAAACTAAAATCACTGGATATTTGGTGGAATGGACCAGATAATTTGAAAGAAAGACATGTTAATTGGAAAAGGAAAACCAATGGACACAGCACTAGAAAAACGAAAAAATATTGTAACAATGTTAGTAGCTGACAAACATGAGAATGAAAAAAAGCTTACCTTACTTCAAAGATATTCTTCCCTGGACAAACTTGTACGCTGTAGTAGCATATTGCAAAAGGTGGTTGAATATTATGAATGAAAAAAAAGAAGGTACTTACGCAGTTACTTGACGCACGAAGAGAGAAACACCGCACTCATCACATGTATACGAATGTCACAAGAATAGAGTTCTCTGAAGAAATTGAAGATTTACAAAATGATAGACAATAAAAAGCTAAGAGCAGACTATTATCTTTATCCGCCTTTCTTGATGAAGATCGGGTGTTGAGAGTAGGGGTCGTTTAAAACATGCCGACATAGAGTTCATACGTAAACACCCAATCATTATTTCGAAAGACAATGTGTTATTACCGCTGTTGTTACGAGAAGCTCATGCCAAGACCTTGCATGGCCCACCACAGATGATGATAACATATTTGCGAAGCAAATATTGGTTAATAAATGCAGGGAATAGCGTTAAACGCTTTGTGAGAACTTGTGTAGTTTGTTTGAAACAAAATGAAAAGAACAGAGAGCAGAAGATGGGAGATTTACCTGCAATTCGAGTCAAACCATCCAGACCATTTCTGATAAGTGGCGTGGATTTTGCTGGACCAATAAATGTGAAAATGAGTAAAGGAAGAGGGGCAAAGTCGAACAAAGCATACATATGTTTGTTCATATGCATGTGCCCGAAAGCATTACACATTGAGTTAGTCAGTGATATGACAACACAAACATTTTGGCAGCATTTAGAAGATTTGTGTCGAGACGGGTCATGTTGCAGAAATGTGGAGCGATCATGGAACTACATTTGTGAGTGCAGAAAAGGAGTTATTAAATATGTGGAAACAAGGAATAGCAAATATTCCAGATGAGTTCTCATCCATGCTAGATAAAGAAGGAACTAAGTGGAGTTTATACCACCAGGAGCACCTAACTTTGGAGATTGTAGGAAGCAGGCGTTAAATCGACAAAGTATCACCTAAAACGTATAGTTGGAGAGTCAACATTAACCTTTGAAGAGCTGAGTACAGTTCTCATTCAGATTGAGGCCTGTCTTAATTCTCGCCCCCTGTCCCCAATTAGTGACCACAAAGAAGATCTAGAACCTTTGACTCCTGGTCATCTGTTAATTGGAGAACCATTAGTAGTGCTACCATCACCTGATTTAAAAGATTTAAAAATCAATACATTAGATCGATGGCAATTAACTGCCCGAATAGTTCAAGACTTCTGGAAAAGATGGCAATCAGAGTATCTGAGTCGAATGCAAGAAAGAAGTAAATGGAGACAATCTATGAAAGAATTTATAGTTGGTGACTTAGTAATAATAAAGGACCAGAGGTATCCTCCGGGACACTGGTTGATGGGCCGCATTGTGAAGAAATATCCTGGACATGATAATGTAACTCGAACTTATGTTATACGTACAATTTCAGGAATTTTACGACGAGCAATTACAAAATTGTGCCCTTTATTGAGTGAGATAAACAAAATACAGTAAACTAGAGAAAAAAATGTGCTTTTAGTGATCAGTGAAAGTGTGAATTGAGTTCTAATTGGTGCAGTGTCATTGTTTTTTATTGTTATTTTTTTAAGAAATGACTGTCAACTGTCATTTTAGACGGGAGAATGTTTTAACCGATTTTAGTTATTTTATCGACCCATAGATGTCGCTACACCGTGATAGAAACTAGCTAACGTTTTCTGTTACATAATGTATAAGAAATGTATTTGGTTGAGTATTAAACGGATTGGCATAGCAACGGTGTTTGATGTAAACAGAGTAGGAATAGACTAGTAGGTACCTAATAGGTATTAATTTAACCTTTCAGCATCAGCAAGAAGTTGAAAAAATTACAGTGTTGGTTTTATCAGTGTTGAATTTAGGCACCCGTAAACACTGTAGTATGTACGTTGTCGTGACGCCGCCATTATTAAAATAAATATTATAGTACCTAATTAGTACCGAACGCTAGCCACGTTACGTAATCGAAACGGCGGCGAATAGAGCGGCGGCGCAACAAAGCATACTCCGGACCGGACTGCATGCTTTGTTATCTTAGAACAAAGTATAGAGCACTGGTAAAAACGCCATCTATTGGATGAGTTTCATAAGATAATACTCACGCGCTCGATCTCTCTAAAGATCGCCTAGGTGGCGCTGATAAGCTTAATGTTACACATTGTTACCATTGGTAAAAAAAAAACGTAGAAGTAAAAATCCATAACATATATTATTATTATTCTAAATTGTTATTTTTTTTATTTTATACGCCTAAAAGTAAAACTACTTATGTTTTATTCTATTAAACAAATTTTAAATCGGAAATCGAAATAGCTGGAATTTAAATGTTAGTGCTGGCAACATTAAACGGCTGTCTTTGATTTGAACGTTCACAGTTTTCTTTGCTAATCATATCCAAGTAAATTTTTATTTGAAATTATGTACTTGAAATCGGCGTAAAAGACTGCCGCCTTTTGCTCGTAACATTACCTACCTATGTTTGCACCTCGCGCTTAACAAGAACAGTGCAAAAATGTATAATTCAACAAATAGGAGACGAAAATTTTAGCATTAACAGCTTTCATTCTTTGTCGCCGATACGCATCTTACGAATTTTCGTCTCCTATTTGTTGTTTTTTTTTACTGTTTTTGTTAAGTGCGAGGTGCAAACTTAGCTTGGTCGTGTTATACATACCTACCTTTAACTAACACTACACACCTACCTATACCTATCAATATATATACGTAATAGACAGCTTTCGTAGCTATACATCTATATAGAAGACATTTAGTCACGGACTCAACCGCTTGGTGGCGCTTTAGTCGAGACCACAAATATACGTGAAGTTAGCTATCTATTACCAGTATACACACTCTCATCTATGCCGGACTGCGCGGCGTGCGGAGTGGCACTGCGTGGTTTTGCTTCTCGAAGTTTACTTAGCGCCGTGTAAATGACGCTTGGCTGTGTGTGTGCGGCGATTCGGGCGCTAGTATGAAGTCGAATTACTGCTTAGTTGTGTGTATTGTGATCGTGCGTTGAAAATGTTTCCCGCATTTTTTACTGTTTGTCTGGATCTGCTCAAACGATAATTGAGTTCGTGGATAAATTAATCGACAAAGTAAGCGTGACTGACAGTGAAACGTACATCACTATTAGCATACATACAAAAACTGACGTTTGACGTTTGACCTAAAAACGTACAACAATACAATACAATACAAAGACTCTTTATTGTACACCAGACATAGTAAGCGATACAGAAAACAGATACACAGAGAAAAAATTACAAGGTAAGCAATAGGCAGCCTTATCGCTTAAGAGCGATCTCTTGCAGGCCGGTTACCTTTACTTGCACGAATTTCATTTGCCCGAATTTCACTTGCTATACCAACGTTTGCCATAAAATATATAAAACCGTGCTGTTTTCAGGATTTTTTATATGTCATCATATACAATGCAGTAGGTTAGGTTAGGTTAGTTTAATATCAACTCTGAAGAAATTACTATTTCAGAAATAAATTACTTTATGGCAAATGAAAAATCTAAAAAACGATACATTCGGGCATATGAAATTCGGGCAAACGATACAGAACCCTTCCAGGCAACCTTACAACCTTGAAATCGGATGACTATTTTGCAGTATAGTTGACTTTTTTTAACCCCCGAAGCAAAAAGTGGGTGTTATAAGTTTGACGCTATGTGTGTCTGTCTGTTTGTGGCACCGTAGCTCTTAAACGGGTGGACCGATTTGAATGCGGTTTTTTTTATTTGAAACCTGGTTTTCTAGCGATGGTTCTTAGACATGTTTTATCGAAGTAGGTTCAGCCGTGTCAAGATCATCAGCTCTTGTTCGCTGCAGTAGGAATCTTAGACGCATAACGGGTATTTACTTTACTTTCAAACATATTTGGGGTCTAAAATTTGAAACACCCATATACGCTATATAACTATGCGAGATTATGGAATTCTCGGCCTGATGCTGCAGCCAGGATATCCAGAACACCAGTAGTTAAACTCTTGATAAAACCATAGCAGATATATCGTGTTTGGATTCGTTTCGATCAGTATTTGATTCTACATACAATGCATTGCTGGCAACAGGACGAGCTGATGCTGCAGCAAGGAAACCCAGCATACCAGTATACTCTTGAAAAAATAATAGCAGATATGTCGTGTTTGACTCCTTGACATGAATAAAAAACCTAAATTAATAATTTAAAAACCCCGACATAAAAAACACCAGCAAAAATATATAAAAAACCCCGAAAAAACGCCGCCAAAAAAGAACTTAAAAGTATAAAAAAATATATGCACTACACAGCTAGCTGTTGCCCGCGACTTCATCTGCGAAGAATTTGTTTATCCCTATCCCGCGGAGACTGCTGATTTCTCGCAAAATTAGCCTAAGTTAATTTAGTATAAGTAGGTACCTAGTAGGTAGTGTAGTAGTAGTAGTATTTATCTAAGCGTCGTCGGTGTCGGGGAACCGCTAAGGTTAATACTTTAAAAATACAACATATGTTCTTAGTTTCCTGTTACATGCAGCAGACGATTACCTACTTTTGATTGTCGTTTCAGCACGCCGGGAATGAAATTAAGATATTATATTCTAAAAAGTCGCATCGTATTATGAAATTAATATATTGATATGACCTATTTTCGTTATTTATCAGTGGTTATTTGTTACATTGCTGTCGTATTTTACGAGCCATAAATGAGTCAGCTATTAAATGTACATAATATGTGGGCAGTTTTGGGTACTGGATTTAGGTTATCTATGGCCACATTTTCGAGCAGTGTCGTGAAATAGTGTTTTTCACTTCAGCACCTTAAACAGGCAGGTTTTGCTATGAGAAATCAGTGAGCAAAATCGTATTTTGCTCACTCCGTGAGACAAAGTACCTTTTTTTTTTTTAAATGCTGAGTTCAGGATTGGGTCTACTCACTGAATTCCAAATATTTGAACTTCACTTTGATCTGTCACTTTCACTTCAACACGAAAGAAGCGAGAGATAGGATCAATCAAATGTGTTGATTACAATCTTAAATTAAATGTATGGTATTAAAAATATATCGATAACTAAGTATATAAAAAATTACATGACAACGAAATATTTCAATATTTTTTTTCCGATCTTTTAATAAAATATGCAACCTCGTTGCACGAAAGCCGCTTCTCTTGTTTTTTTTTATAAAATAATTCCGTATACTGCCTCTACAGTTGGAATAAATATTTGTCAAATTGAATAAATTTGTAAAAAATCTAATTATGTTTATGCAATAGAAATCTAAATCTTAATAAAATCATATTTAAAGGTTTAATAACATTTGTAATAAATTATACGTTTATTGTTCAACCTTTTTAATGACTCAAAAATGAGGCTTTTTGCGCTATTAAAAAATAAGTATGACATATTTTACAAGTTCTAGGTTCAAATTACAATGCATGTTATGAGTACCTACCTATGAGATTTGTATTGTTCTTAACTTCCTGGTGACTTTTTAAAGATGTAATCGCACTGTACGTATCATTTTTGAGTAAGGGTTTTAAATGTGATTATTATATTTGTTTTTAATACTCGGATTATATTTAAAAAAATGTGGTTGTTTTGTAAACAGGTAGGTACATGTAGTTTTATTCTTATGTTACATTTTAAATTATGTTCTCGCTGCTGAGGTGAAAAATTGTATGTGTCGCACGAGGCCAAAGTTTTTTTGCATCTCGTTTTTTGAATCCCTTGCTGATCTCAGGATTATAACCTAGAATCACTCGCTAACGCTCGGGATTCAAATTCAACACTCGCATCATAAAACAACTTTGCTCTCTTGTTGCACAAATAACTATAGTTGTATTTTGGAATTTGTAAAAAGTGTGAATTAATTTATATTTTCCACTCGTCCATCCATCCATCCATATATCCATCAATCATCCTCTTAGATCCTCTTTATAGATAACGAGCTTTTTCCCGCGGCTTCGTCCGCGTGGAATTCGGTAATTCGCGCTCTGTTCCCTCGGGAATTGTGCATTTTTCCGGTTTAAAAAATGCCTGTCACTTCTGGCAAAAATGAAAAATCATGGCGATCCGTCGCTTCGTTTCAACGTGAAAGACGGACAAACATACACACAAACAAATCACACTTTCGCATTTATAATATTAGTATGGATGGATGGATACTAGATGTTTCGTCAGTCAGTCACTTGTCTGGTTTCATTTTAAGCAAGACAAGTGTAATGAAAGCGAAAACACCGGCAAAAATATGTTATCTGTATTTCCGCTGTGAGTGCGCTATACATTTATTCTAGGTAGGCCTCGAAATAAATAGTTAGATATACCCGCTTGATGCCGCGTTATCGGTTTCCTTGACTGACAACTCTCAATTTCTATAAATACAATGTACTCTATGAGGTTTACTAATGTTTGGGCAAAAAATATTTAGCAAAGTATTAACTCCCAAACAATTTATCCCATATTTTTTTTAGGCGAAATTTCATTCCCAACTCAACATTTCGCACTGATATCATTTCCCAACTAATGATTTGATACAATGATTAACTGATGATTAATGATGACGATTTTGTTTTTCGTAAATGCGTTGATTTGGATTCCTTAATTTAGCAAGCAAGCCAATGATTTTTCTGTTCTGTTATAAAAAAAAAACCTACATCGAAGGCTAAGGCGGAAGCTACTACTACGCTTCGCTCGCCTTACCTTCTGAACGCTTACACTACGTTTGCCGAGACTCTAACTCTCGGTTGTCGCTCGCTTCGCTCACCAGCCCACTAACTTGCTAATTTAAGTATTCATTTTATTATATATCATGACTGATTGCCTTTTACGTATAAAAATTAGCTAAATGTTATTTGACTATTTGCTTATGTTGCCTTAGCCAATCATTTGCATACATAATGAGGGGCTATCGTTTTTTGTCTCACTAGATGTGTGAGGTTTTTAAGCATGGCTTTCAAAGTCTGTTATTACGGGCGTGAAGACAAAGTACATATTTAATACACCTTAAAACCGTACCATAAAAATATCGAGCATGCTTACATGTTGCATAGTCCCTATCGCAAAAAAGGGAGGACAAAGGTTTCCGAAATACAAAACTGTCTCAAAATACAGACATTCATTGCCCCGGAACGCATATTTGCCATAATTAATTTCAGATATTGCAAAATATTCACAAAATTATTTTAATTATGAATAAACCCGCGTAGCTCAACCAAAAACTATGAAATTTGACATTTCGGAGACCTCACGCTACACTAGCGCCTCTAGTGGCGAATTCATACGCGATAGCCCTCATAAAAGTAAAAAACATAAAAGTGTGATGAAGTAAAATTTTGCAATATAAAAATGTTGCGAAATAAGAAAAATGCGAAGCAAAGTTATGCCAAATGAAACTTCGGCGAAAGGTTGGTTGCTAAGTGAAATTTGCCGAAACATATTTCGCCGAAAAGGCAGTACACCACTCTATGAGTCGACTGAAGTGTTCGTACGTTTAGGCACGCGAGTTTTTCTGACTAGTACACCTGTACTAAACTTGCAGTCAAGTGCGAGTCGTACGAAAAATATGTGCTATTAAGTTCTGATTAACATTAATAATTATGGTTTTTATTTTTTTAGTACACGAGTACCTATTGCCTATAATGTAACTAATTTTAATTTAAAAGCTGTTAAGTACAACCTATTAAAATTGCTGATTGATGATGATGATTTACGATTAAATACCTGTCTGACAGACTGCGATGTAGTCCCAGGTGCCTTCGACGCAGTGCATGTTAGGAAGGTCGCTGCTGAAGTAGTAGACGGGGCGGTTGCACTCCGGCACGACGACCGTACCGTGGGGCTCTAGCTCCCGGCATTCCCGGATGCCGCTTACTAAGCCATCTCCGGTTATTTTGCAATAGTATTTGACGCTTGGGTGCGGTGTAAGTCTGCAAAAACCTAAAAAGAAGATTTAATAGAAAGATCTACTTCGAGCGGAAACACAGATGTAATATGATAATAATTCTTTATTTAGCTAAACACAACAATAAAGATTTGTAATGTAAAAATTTCAACTGTCTGACCCAATCAATATACAACCGCTTAGAGTTGTCGAAGTATTGTCCAGTCTAGTCGTTGGCAGTGTTCCTGGAGACGACAATCAGTCTTTTTAAAATGAATTCCCAATTCTTTCATAAATGGACAAACGATTTTTTTTCTGAAACTGTAAACTATTCTGGATATACTTCAGCACTTTTCTGTAGAACCCTAGAGGTTAGGTTAGGTTTGTTATAATAATCCTGAAACTACAGACTGAGGCTTATCTACCTATGTACCTACAAGTTTAAAAAAAATCGTTCGTCCATATTAAACTGTTGGGAAATTAATCATTTTGAAAACATACTTTCTATAATTTTTTTTATAATTTGTTTTCTGTATCGCTTACTATGTCTGGTGTACAATAAAGATCTTTGTATTGTATTGTATTTCGTCGAAAAATTAGAGAACCCTCAAGAATAACTTATTAACTTACGGATGCACTGTGGCATAGGTTGCCAAACATTTCTGGAGTAGCAGTACGTGGCGTTGCTGCCAACCACTCCATACCCGGGGTCGCAGGTCACTGTCAAACTGACGAAGTCGTAGGTTTGCCCCGGCACGGCTTCTGGCCTGCCGTCGACGGTGTAGGTGCCATGCGGCGGATACGCGGGCAGCACGCAGCCATGTTCACTGATGACAGAAATAACTAGATTTGTATCGCCAACAATAACTGAATGGCATTTAAGTTGGTAGATGCGAATGTAGCTTTGTAGCCACCAACGCCTGATATATAATTTTCACACCTCTCCTTCAGAAAAGTAACTTTTCCTCCCTGACGAGAGGGAGCAAAGTGCAACTTCTCTGTTCAAGGCTTTTCTAAGTGTTTTATTGCAAATGCCATTTTTTGAAGTTTATAATTGTAAAGCCACACCATTTTCTATGCTGGTTGTTTTTTAGAGTTCCGTAGCCAAATGGCAAAAAACGAAACTCTTATGGATTCTTCATGTCTGTCTGTCAGTCCGTATGTCACAGCCACTTTTTCGAAAACTATAAGAACTGTAGGTACTGTTGAAACTTGGTAAGTAGTTGTATGTTGTGTTGCGGTTGCATTAAGATTTACTTAGAACTGAAACTCAATTTTTTATCCCTTAAGCCCATACGTGTTCCCGTACGTGGATAGGTCTTCAAAAATGATATTGAGGTTTCTAATATCATTTTTTCTAAACTGAATACTTTGCGTGAGAGAAAGTGGTAAAATATGTGTGTCCCCCCCTGTGACTTATAAAAAAGAGAATGATAAAAATAAAAAAAATATATGATGTACAGTTACCATGCAAAATTCCACCGAAAATTGGTTGAACGAGATCTAGTTAGTAGTTTTTTTAATACGTCATAAGTCTTAAAGTAAAGGAAACTTATATATTATGTTACTTGCTGCTACGGAACCCTTCATGGGCGAGTCCGACTCGCACTTAGCAGCTTTTTTAATTATATTTTGAATTTATATATTTTTCAAGTTTCTTCATGCTCGATGTGAAGTTGTATGAGCCATTTAGGAGCAAAATTATTTTCATCTTGGGCGTTAACACTTGAATCCCTCATTACGCTCAGGATTTCACTTTAGAATCCTTCACTACATTCTGGATTCAATGTACGCCCTCGCCGTAAATACACCATTTTGCTCCCTTGTGACACAAAAACTATTACTAAATCAGGCATTACTTTGCGGAGGTTCATTATCAATGAAATAAAAATAATTACTTTGCTCACCCGCGACCTTACGATAGCTGGAATAATCGAGAAAACTAACAAAAATGCAATGTTGCCAGCTCAGCGGGTATAAACGCTCTTAACAATAAACCGAACGAGATAAATATAATCAAATATATAATCATGAGACATACATCGTTATCGCGGGAGAACGGAGAGAAAAAACAATTTGACAAATAACAATAAGCAATAACAGAAGTGACACTTATATCGAACAACATTTTATACCTACGAGTTCAAAATTTATCAACTTTTAATTTCTAATATTAAACCTCCATACTCCATACTCCATACTCGACTTGATTTACTAATGCATATTAAAAAGATAACTACGCAATCGCAACGCAAACTGTTCAGTCACTTTTTCCTATTAAAATTAATATATATTTATTAAATATTCGTAATTATAACTGTGTTCACAACATATTACCAAGTGCTTTTAAAATGCCGCGAAGGAAAAAAACGTGCGATGAATTTGTGAAATTGTGGATAAAGGATTACCGAATTACAGGCTCGCGATACAAAATTAGGTATATTGCTTGCAACGTTAGTTTCCGTCAAACAAAATCTTCTGCAAAACGACATTTGCACTCGCAATTTCAACTTCTTAGATGCTTAAAAATTGTAGGCAGAATTTGTATCCGTCTTCAACTAAATAGACATTCTGTTACCTATATCTGTTTTTTTAACTAATTTTTGTTTTTGCTCTTGCGATAACGATGTAGGTACAGATCTAGTCAATCAAATTTTTCCATCGTATTTGTCTGATCTGCTGTCTCAATGAGCTGCAGTGAATTTCAATAAGATAGTTGAGAAAGCAAGATAAATAGGTACGAACTTTGCCGACAAAATACGATGGAAAAACATTTTACAATACACGTGCTCGGAAAGTGCCTCTTGACGTAGGTCAACATATCCATAGAAAATTAGTGATTCCTGCACGCATCCACAAGTGTGCAGAAAGTTATATGGATTTTACTTTCCGCACTTGTTCGGTAAAGTAACTTTTAAATTGCCAAATTATGTCCAAACTTTTGTTAAAAAAATAAGTCTAAAGAGTCGTTATAGTTAGGCTTTGAACAAATAAGAAAACGTTTGATGGCAACCAACTGAGTCCAATTCGGACCGTGCAACGTCAAGCGCGCGCACTCGAAAGTTAACCAATGAGCTTCCAGTGCGCGCGCACGACGTAAGCACGAACCAATCATGGTTACCCGTTCGCGCCTGCAGGGCTACTACGAACTCGAAACTCGAAGTTCGTGTCGTGTGGTCCCACACTTATACTATTTAATATGAGAGCGAGAGAAACGGTACGATACGAACTTCGAGTATTGAGTTTCGTAGTAGATTTGCTGTCATGAAACCCGCCAAAGTAATGTTCATGAGTTCAGTCGGTGAATTAATTTTTGATAATTGATAAGTAAATTAAAATGAAAAGTTCAAATGATGAATTTATATCTGACTTTACGGCCGCCCTACGTCCTTCACGAAGCACATATTGCCAGTGACAAACTCAATGCTGAAATACGTGAACTATAATATACATACCTAAGTTAATAAACATCGTAAATTGATAGAATAATCTACTTCTACACTTATGGATATTATAACATCTACCGGTACGTCTTATTCTTATTTATTGCTTTTATCTATTAGAATTAGTGAACCAATTTTGAGTTATTTTACAGTTCCAAAGCTAAACAATCTCAGATTTACGGTAAACTTTTTGTGAAGGTAGATTAGATAGATAATATAAAATATACTTGATGATAATTAACTATTACACGGATTTATTCACGGGTTGCACTGATATTTAGCATTATAGGAGCGTGCAGGAGATAAGGACTAGCCAATATAAGTGTGGAAAATGTCAAGCAACAAGGGCTAATAATTACTTAATCATAAAAAATCACGATACTAAAACAAAGTCTCCTTTACCTATCATTAGTAGCTGTAGCTGTTCTAATCTTCTGAGTCAATGATTGTTATGAAAGTTGGTTTAATAAAGTGTATAAACGTTAACGAATTTGGTTTGGCGTGCATGTCGGTATGTTTATATACTGCCTGCTACTGTAATAAAAGGAGTATGGCAAATAAATGATGTAGTCATTGCCTCGATTTTTTCCTCGCTTAATGCTTTTCTAAAACGTTGTATGATATACGTGTCGAAAGTAGGAAATTCCCAACTCGTGCCGGCTCAAAACACTCGCTTCGTTCGTGTTTCAAGTCTCCGCCTCTCGTTGGGAATTGCCTACTTTCCGCACTTGTATCATAAATAACTAATATTTAATTTAGTTTATCACATTTTTGGAATCTGATTTCTAAAAACGCTTCACAAAGCCTATTTCTCCGAATGTTTTCGATTATTATATGTTGTCAAAAATTGGGTTATCCCAGTTTGACTTAAATTAATGCCGCGCCGCACTGGCGTACCGCAAGATGGCGCCTTTGCGCGCTTTGATGCTCCGTTGGTAGGTTACTTAAAAAGTTGGAAAATGGCGATCTCTTGCCGCGATGAAACTGATGAAATGTCCCGTTTCGAATTAACGCACTGACACTTGCACTCACTGCGAATTGCCTAATATTCTTAATATATTGATGGATATGCGTCCGCCATGAATCGCAGTTTTGATTGAAGAGCGAGTGTGAATGTGTGATTTTGGTGTGATTGAATGAATTGAAGATTTTACAGATAATACTGTTAGAGGGCAATAGCATATTGTACTGGCAATAATCTATGGTTAGTTATAGCTAGATTCTAGATTGTCTTTGACAGTGTGCTTCCTCTAAAAAGATACTGCAATGGTGGCGCATCTTGTAAATGTAAAGTGATTGCTTTCTTCAATAAACAGAATTCAAGATTAGTGTGACTTTCTTATTTAAGTCCTGACAAATACAGCTTGAAATCTCTCACGTACATCCAATGTTGCTAAACTGATTTGATTAGATAATTAATAAAATAGTGAATGAATTTGCGAAAACAGGTAGGTACTGACTCATCTAACGTTACAAGTTAACAGGTAACTCCTCTTTTACACGATGACATCCGATTCTTTGCAGGAACTGTTTATTGTAGGATCCGATTTAATGGCAACAGTATTTAAATTTCAATGCACGCGTTCTCACAAGCGTATGGTTGCAGAATCCGGCATTAAAACGGATTCAGCAAAATGAGTCATCCGATTTTGCTACTACAAATCGGTCCAGTCGTTTGTTAAAATGACGGATTCGATTTAGTGGCTACAGTATTTCAATTTTAAATACTTGCATTCACACAAGCTCGGATTAAGAATCCTACAAAACCAGATCCAGCGAGTCGGAGGGGGCGGAGACGGGAGGGGTGGCGTCAACCGGATAGTAAGTATGTCCACACGGAGTCCGATTTTATAGGACCGGAGGATCTTATAAAACTGGACTGCTATGTGAACATACTATCCGGTTTTGCAGAATCCGATAGTTAGTAAATCCGACAAAACTTGGCGCCGTGTGAACGGGCTCTAAAGGCCTGCATGGCATGTAATAACGAACGAATATTTTTATTTTGTGTGCATGCCAGTAGGTACCAGTTGTAGCTTCACCTTCCTTTTTTTTATTTGACTGTATGGCAAACAAGCAAGTGGGTCTCCTGACGTAACAGATCACCACCGCCCATAAACATCTGCAACACCAGGGGTATTGCAGATGCGTTGCCAATCTAGAGGCCTAAGATTGAATACCTCAAGTGCCAGTAATTTCACCGGCTGTCTTACTCTCCACGCCGAAACACAACAATGCAAGCTGCTTCACGGCAGAATTAGCGAGCAAGATGGTGGTAGCAATTCGGGCGGATCTTGCTTGTAAGGTCCTACCACCTGCAAAAATATCCTTCAGATATTCATTTAGTAAAATAATAATTTTGGTGTTCACATTTTTCCTAGTTTAGTGTCAAGTGTTTCTTCAAGCTGATATTTTTGGAGACGTGGAAAAAATCACGAACGTTATGAACTCATTGAGTTAAATTACGTTCTTGTAAAGTCCATTGTAATTGGCATTTACCCGCTTTTAAATAATTTATTGAATCAGGCGTTACTTTGCGGAGGTCCATATCAATGAACTAAAATAATTCCTTGCTCACCCGCGACCTTACGAGCTAAGCTTATGCAAAATATGCGTGTTCATGCAGTTCCTCCACCTCCACACTGTAAGAACACACACAAATCACACAAACCCATCTATCACCACCACCACACTACACTGACGCGTTTCGACTCAAACAGAGCTCATCTTCAGAGTGACACAACCGTACACCATGCTACCAGTTGTTAGACTAACGAACCAAACCACCGTTTTAACTTGTCACTGTAACTCCCCAAGTACCCACATACGTTTTATGAAACAAACAAAAACTACCACAAATTATTAATAAATTTTTTAAACCGTCCTTCAAAACTACCTTGATTTTTTATTTATTTACTGTCAGGCATGTTTTATTAACTACCATTGCTGAAATTAGATCCAAGCCGTAGCAAGGGAATGAAACTAATTTACCTGCTCATTAATATAGACCCCATACTGTGTATTAATTATCTCCATGCATCTAAAACATCGAGACGAAACCCTTGCCACAATAATGTAACACTTCATACGAATCTGAGTCCGATAAAGAATGATTTAGTTCCAACAAATGTTTGGCAAAATTCGACTTATCAGGATGCTCATTCCTGTATGCCGAAACATGCTCTTTAAATCTAGCATTAAAACCGCGTCCTGTCTGACCGACATATACTTTACTGCAGTCATTACAAGTGAGCTTGTATACACCCGATCTAGTTCCTTTATCTACCTTCTCTTTGTGGTTACAAAGTAGAGTACAAAGAGTTGTTAGTCTTAAAGGCTACCTTAACATTGTTTTGATTTTAAATACTATAAATTCTATCAGACAAACGACCAACGTATGAAATGCTACACCTATATTTGTTAGAAAGACTGCGATGGTAACACGGCGTAAAGCATGCTATTCACTATCCGTGCCTGCTTCTTCTGAACCAAACTATTGACCATTGATTTAGTATAACCATTCGACAACGCTATCTGATAAATAGTATTTAACTCTAAATCAAAATCTTCCCTAGAAAGAGGACAGTTAACAATCTATGTACATAACAATAAAAAGCCTAATTTATGCTGCCACGGGTGATAGACGATGCTGGTATCACGGCATCTGTGTACGTGGGCTTTCGGTAAATTTTGAACTGGTGTTTATTATTAAATCTATAATTGTCAAATCCAAAAAGTTTAACGAAAAATTCTTCTAATTCTTTTTTAAATTTTATTTTACCATGTTGTTATTTAAACCATTCACAAACAAGTCGAGCTGTCTCATACTTCCCCTCAGCACAGAATTAAATCATCAACGTACCTATAATAATAATACACAATATTATTATACCACTATGTACCTATTTTCAAAGTAATCCATAAAAATATCTGCCATTAATGGACTCAGAGGTGATCCCATGCTAAACCATCACTCTGTAAATAATACTGTCCATTAAACCGGAAATAATTTTGCTTCATGCATAAAGTTACCAAATCAATTAATTCACAAATCTCCCCAGGATGTAAACGCTTCCTTTCCAAATGGTTTTAAGAATAACTATTGTCTCACTATAGGACATTAGTAAATAAATCTATCACATCTAAGAAAGCAATGTTGCGTTAGGCGGAATGCTGTAAATCTTTAATTTTGCTAACTAAATCCGAACTATTCTTTAAACTGTATGATGGGTTAAAAGATGATTTTACACGAATAACACTATTTAATTTCCTTGCCAATTTATATGCTGGAGCACTCACATATGAGACAACTGGACGTACTGGCACATTATCCTTATGAATTTTAGGCAATCCATACAGAATTGGTGCCTGCGGATTCATAGGTATAACAAAACTCTTTTGTTGTTCGGTTTAAAGGTAAATTGAGATTTTTTAACAAGCTTCTTTAATTCATTATGAAACGTTATTGTAGGGTCCTTTTGTAAAACTGTGAAACCATCTCCCTGAATTACATCTAAAACTTTTTGATTATATTGGCTTCTTTCCAAAAAAACAATACAATTACCCTTATCAGCCTTGGAAACAACCAAATCATTGTCATGCACTTTACGTTGAACGGATCGCAAAGAATGTAATTCCGTTACATTGGCAACACACTCTGTAATATTTGTATTTTTAAGTGTATTCGCCACCAAAACCTTCGTCTCTAAATCACCGCTGTTACTCACAATTGCAACCTCTGAATCTACCGCCAAACCTTCAACTATTTTCTGATTTAATTTAGAGGGTAGATTATACTTCAAACCTTTTTCCAATAATTTATTTTCGCCGTCCGAAAATTCTACATTAGTAAGATTTTTAACACGAGGGTAGAAAGTATGACCGTTATTAGATTCCCGGTTATTATTGTTGAAAGAATAAAAAGAATGTGATCTACGTCCCGTAAAGCCAACGCAACTTTTTACATTGAGTTAAATACTTTTTATGAGCGTCCACTGAAGCAATATATCGGGCTTTTTCATCCAAACAATCGAACTCAATTTTATGTAATTTATAAGTAAGCTCAGACTGCAAAAATTTTAAGATGTAACTTTAAATTATCTCTAACACGAAACCAACTACGCGACTCTTCATTTAACCAAATTTTCTTAGCTCTCTCTTTTGCAATTTTTGCAGCTATACTGGTATTATAACAACGGAATTGAATATAATTAGGTACAACATTCAAACGTTTACATTGTTGATTAAAACCAAATATTTTGAACAGCTAGACGATGTTGCTTAGTTAATTTAAGATATAAACGTGCCTGCACGGCTACGCATGCCGATTTATAATTATTTGGGCGTTACTTTGCGGAGGTCCATTTGAACTAAAATAATTTCCTTGCTCACCCGCGACCTTACGATAGCTAAGCTTTATGCAAATATGCGTGTTCATGCAGTTCCTCCACCTCCACAATGTAAGAACAACACACAAATCACACAAAACCCATCTACACCACCACCACACTACACTGACGCGTTTCGAACTCAAACAGAGCTCATCTTCAGAGTAAGTGCGGTGAGCAAGGAAATTATTTTAGTTCATTTACCCGCTTTGACCAGCGCTTGCAGGCAACTCGTACACTGAAAAAGAAAAAAATATATAAAGAAAGAGAGAAAGAAAAATATCGCAAAATTCGGCACACCTTTTAGATTACCGGGTAAACAATTAGGAGAAGCCTTGACTTAACTGTCGGATTATCTATGCTATGATCGTCGTTACGTGACCAACTGTCATCAAAAGTCTCATCAAAAAACAAGCATTCGCTTTTGTAGCGAAAATATTGCAGATTTTAGTAAAATGGTTCTTCTAACCTTCCTTATGGACGCACTGTGGCATAGGTTGCTGCCAATTATTTCCTCCGAAGCGTATGTGATGTTATTCCCAACTACTTCGAACCCAGGTCGCAGGTGACCGTCAGGACGACGCCGAGTCGTAGGTCTGCCCCGGCGCAGCTGGCCGCCGCGGTGTTGACGAAGTACGTTGCCGTGCGGCGGATACGCCGGCAGCACGCAGCGCCTCGTGTCAACTGGCCTGACGGCGAAAACAACAGGATAGGACGAGTATTTATGTTCGTGGCACGTAGTGCGTATTTTTATTAAAATCTGTGAACAGATTTAATGGGTGTTAGTAGGTAAATTCTGGCTGTTATCATGTTCGTACGTAACCGTCTTACATAACCAGCACTGGAAGGGGCGGCAAAGTAGGAAATATTTGGCTACTTTGGGTCAATTTTGGTAATATGTGATTGGTCACTTTACTGACAATTTAGGTTTTCCAGAAAAATAAGATATGAGTACGAGCGAAGTGAAGATGAGTGTCAGGTAGGTAAATTGCGACTACAACGTGCGAGCGGCAACAGACCACGAAGTGCCATGACCTATATAATATAAGTTAGGAAATAATTTGGCCCGTAACCATTGCTGGTTACGTACGGGGACCCATGTGAAAGAAATTTCCACTTAGATGCAGTTAATCTCAATTGATTAAGTAGGTATCTGCGTGGACAACGAAAAATAAATATTTTAATTTAATGTCTTAAATGCACTTACCCTTGACGTGCACTGACAACATCCAGGCCAATGATCTGATTGAAAATATAAAAAATATTTAAGTGGTTAAAAAGACGATGTACAAAAGCGATGTACTTTTTTTGTCATTTGACCATACGTCACGAATTCAGAACATTGGGTAACTACGTAGTTTGCGATTACTGGAGATAATCTGAGTCAGTATTTTTAACGCCTGACATATGCGATAGGTACCTTACCTACTCGTACTCGTATCATTCCCCCCAAGGCCCCTCGCCTTAACTTAAGTGAACTAGAAAGAGGTGGACGGAAATTTCTCCGAATTCCATACATATTGGGGAAGTGACTGTAAGGGAGATTGAGGTAGCCATCAAGCAGTTGAAATCTAAAAGTGCGGTGGGGCCTGATAAAACTCCTGCTTTCATTGTAAAGGGGTGTAGTAAATTCCTGAAAATTCACTTTGTTTTTTTTGTCAATTCACGTTCAGTTCACGTTTTGAAATTTCATCACGACATTGTGACCAAAATCAAACCTATTACTCTAGTCAACGAGAAGATTTGTTGTACTGGCAAAATGGTTATTTCAGAAACTAATATGGACGTTTTATTTCGAAATATACCTACCTACTTTCTTGCTCCATAGGGTAATGAAAAACTCGCTACTGACAGGCGACTTCCTTTTGTCAAAATATCCAACCTTACGTGAGTGTTAATAAGAACGTATCGCTGAGTTTAGCCCGGGAACTACATCTCGTCTGCGTATAGTATATCCTTAAAAGTATAATGAATGTTTGAAAATTTGTTGGATAATTGATAAATCTGTTTTAATATATAATCAAATGACCAATACATATACAAGAAATTACGTAATTAAGCAAAAAAAACCTGTTTTAAAATGAAAAACTTTTGGATAACTGAGATAAGCTATGTATTTGAAAATATAAAAGCATATTAACAAATAAAAATCAGCAGAGCAATTTTTCAGTAGAAGTTATAGTGCAAAATGTTAAAAGTTAAATTTGCGGTATCTCTAAAGTCGAAAAACAATTGGATTCTTTTACATACATATTCTAAGTGGTACATGGGTACGTATACAGAAAGAATTTCAAGACTGAGGAATTTTTCACAGAGAGCTATAAACGATTTTCATATTTAGGTAAAAATACATAACTTCTCGTAAGAAAAGTTGTTGGATTATTGTTGTAAAGCTATGTATTTGAACATAAAAAGCATATTAAAAAATAAAAATCAGCAGAGCAATTTTTCAGTAGAAGTTTATAGTGCAAAATGTTAAAAGTTAAAATTTGCGGTATATCTGAAGTCGAAAACAATTGGATTCTTTTACATACATATTCTAAGTAGTACATAGGTATTATGCAGAAAGAATTTCAGACTGAGGGAATTTTTCACAGAGAGCTAAAAACGATTTTCATATTTTAGGTA
>NC_133497.1:6025560-6053228 GCF_025370935.1 Choristoneura fumiferana | reverse complement strand
TAGCCAAGATTGCAAACGGAACCCTTATAGTTTCGCCATGTCTGCCTGTCTGTCTGTCCGTCCGCAGCTTTTGCTCAGGGACTATCAATGCTAGAAAGCTGTAATTTGCACAATAATATATGTAAACTATGCTGACAAAATAGTAAATACAAAATGAAAAAAATTTTTTCAATACCTCCCATAGACGTTAAAGTAGGTGTTTTTTTTTCTCATCCAATCTGTAGTGTGGATTGTAGTTGGATAGGTCTTTTTAAAACCATAGGGGTTGCGGAAACGATTTTTCGATGCAGTTATTATTTGCAAAATATTCGAAGTGCAAATTCATAAGATCAAGCGTCCCCCGAACGGGTGGGGTTCTAAAATCTAAACCGGTGGGTGGAAAATTTAAAAAAAATCAGATGGTAGTAAGTATATTCAAACTTACAAGGAAACTATAAAGTTAAGTTTTGTGGAATTATTAGTAGTTTAGAGAAATAGTAGCCTGCGTATAAAAATATAAACCTGAACAGCTTGCGTACAATACATCCTTAAAAAATACTTACTAATTTGACGCAATGGCTCGAGAACCCTATTTCGGCGTGTCCGACACGCTTTGGCCGGTTTTTTCATACACTCAAATGGACGTGACAAAACTGACATAACATTTGTATGAAAAGATTAGGACATTTTTTAAATCATTTTTTCAAAAAAACCAAAAATAATAAACTTAAATAAATAATTACAAACAAACAAAATGCACATAAATTAAAAATACATACGTATCTTAGATTAATTACGCTAAAAAGTGAGAAAATTATATCAATAAGTTGAACCGACTACAAAAACCATGAAAATAAAATAATTTCCTACCAGTCTGAAGCCGTGCCTCAGCACGAGCCAGCAGGAGTAAGTGAAGCCCAATATATAGTACGTATGTAGGTGAGGTAGACGACTATAGCCACTTAGCTGCTCGCGTGAAAAAAGAAACGGCGTCTCATAGTGGTAGAAAATTATTTTCATGGTTTTTTGTAGTCGGTTGAATTTTTTCTATAAAAGTTTTTCCCTTTATTCACAAGAGCAAAGCTGCAAGCACAATAAGCTATTGTAAGTCCTACACTACCAGTGAGCAAATATATGCAGTATATTTTGCACATTTTCACGAAATACGTCCGGTCGTTATGTTTCTTCAGGCAATAGAAACTTTAGCTATCACGAGAGAAGCGACTGGCAAAAAGCTATCTCTACAATATTTTTTTAAAAAATGATAGCCTTTGCCAGTCGCTTCTCTTGCGAGAGCTTATCTGACATTATGTTTAAATTTGATTTCCATGAATTACTAAATTAACGAATGAGTATAACCTACGTGAACATTGAACGATTAACTCTAATACCCAGTTTAATACCCTACTAAATTTGACAGAGCGGAGCGCGAACAGTAATAATCTGTGTTTACCACCAGAGATGTACTTACGAGTTAGCTGATCGGTGCTAGGATGTGTTAGCGAGAATGTGAACGATATGACTGTTTCCATTAGAGATATGCAAGGTAGCTGAACATAGGGAGGATGTGTAGCGAGGGCGTGTAGCGGGTTCTTTTTCAAAACAGCGAGCGAGGTGCGGCGAGGCGGACTGAGTACTTGGCAACACATTCCTCGCTCACATCCATCCCTTGTTTTGTATATGTATGCATAAACCTCGCTCTTCTATGCTGTTTCCACAGAGCTGAACGGTAAATGAAACGTTTCTATTGGTTCATAATGAACACATTCCTCGCAGCGCATGCAGACATCTCTGGTAGTAACGCAGCGTCAGCGATTGTCTGTGTCGAGTGTGTTGTTTGCTTGTACGACACTGCTTTCGTTCTGTCCGGCTGTCTGCTCCCCTCTATAAGTCCTGGATTAAAAATAGCAATCATCGTCATCTCCATAAATATGGTACTTCCCACGGCTGGGCACGGGTCGCCTCTAGTAATAATCGACAAATGGTAGCAGTCACGGACAAGAACCAATAATGTTTTTTTCCGTTAACCCAAATTTTAAAAACGGACCTTACTTTTTTTTAAACTAATAACAGTAATAATAATATTCAGATATCTGATGCGTGATAGAGTTATGAACTATTTAAATAAAGTTCATGAATGGTGAGCGATACGGCATTGAATCCTTGTGGTCCATTACTAGGTATACTATGCTTAAACATTAAACATGTCCGTGATTGGTGCCGTCACCCTAACGCTTTTTTTGTGACGTCAAGTAATCTTATTCCACCACGTTAAAAAACAACAGCATATACCGTACCAACAGTGGCGGTTTTAGCTCTTCCAATGCCCTAGGCGAGATTTCTACGGCGCCCCCAACTTTTGAGAATTTTCTAGAAGGTATAGGTTTCAGGCGCCCTGGGCGGTCGCCCCACCGCGCCCTCTCCTATAACGCCGCTAATGCGTACTAACTACTGCGCGGGCGCTTGCAATCGCATGCACCGTCTCTTTCCGTCATCATACCGTGTGACAGAAAAGAAGTGGTGAAAAGCGATTGAGATTACGTTAGACAATAAGGCCTCTTGATGGTCCTCCAAAATTCAAAAATGAACTAGTTTTTACGAATCGGCCTCTATACTTCGAGTTGGGTTTTCCTATGACGCAGAGTAAGATTCAAATACATTTTTAGTGAAATCATTTATATACCTAAGTATATACACAATAATTATTATCGCTGCAGAGGTACAATAAGGTCACGTAAAGCTTTACATATTAACTGCTTCGAGAAAATGATGGTACGGCCGTGCCGCTTTTTTGCTCGACTTGGCGGGGGCACTGCCTTGCCCCCAGATGTTAATATAAAACGAATGATCATTATTAAGATAGTTGTATGAACAACTCTGACGCGACCGGCACCGCACGGACGTGTCTTGTGATAATGAACAATATTTATCGTTTATTTTTCCTCGCTGGTAAGTTTTTGGAATTTTATGATTAGTCAATGATAATGTTGTGGATAGTCTTTCTTTTTGTTTTACTAAGCACAAATACAAATAACCTTTATTTTGCATAGAAATTTGGTACAAAAGCTGGTAAAATTGGTGTTGCAGTAAGTACTAATTATGTAGAAGTTATAAGACAAGTGATCCTACTTAGTGTTAATCTTTAGTATGAGTTCTATCTAAATATTATGAGCTGACGCCAAATGAAAAATGTAAAACCGACAAAAAAAAATGGAACCGACTACAAAACCCTTGAAAATATTTTTCTAGGTACCTACTAGCTCGATTTCGGTGCCTCAGCACGAGCCAGCAGGAGTGGAACAATAGTCGTCTACCTCACCTACATACCATGGGTTTCAATCCCTCCTGCTGGGTCGTGCTGCCTAACATATACAAAAATAAAACAAATCGGAGCCGGACAGTTGGAAGGATCTTTCCTTGTTAGTCTAAATAGTACATTACTGCAGAGGCCATGAAGTAAGGGATTGACGGACGAGTTCGGGGTAGACCCGAACCCCGAGGCCGGATAAAACGAGTCCAGCAATCCCTGTTCTGGCCGAGGTTTGTATAGTGCTTTTCTCAAACAATGTGAGGAAATATTTCATCCATCCATCCATCCATCCATCGCATCGCATCTCATCGCATCTCATCGCATCGCATCGCATCACATCGCATCGCAGTATCGCAAATGCTTACAGAGTAGTGGTGGTTGGCTGTTCGTAATTTTTTCTTTTTCAGTTTAATGTTAGTAAGCAAATTTAAAAAGTAGAGCAGCGGACAATAATGGATTTTCATACATACTTCATGGCCTAGGCCAAGAAGTTATGTAGGGAGGTGGTAGGGAGCCATAAACGAGAAACTTCATGTCTCCATTTCGTGACATTAACGCATTCGTTTCCAAGCATGTTTGAGAAAATTATGTTTTTTTTTCTTCCAAAAATCCAATACACAATACCAAATTTTTAGACCACTGGATAGTTATAGAACTTGACTACGAAGCTTGAGGTCCCGGGTTCGATCCCCAGACGGGGCAGATATTTGTATGAAACATATTTTATGAATGTTCGTTCTCAAGTCTTGGAGGTTTATATTAGGTATGTATTTAAATATGTATTTCCCTATTTAATTATGTATATCCGTTTACTAGTACTCATAACACAAGCTTTGCTAAGCTTACTTTGGGACAGAGTTCATTGGTGTCAAGTGTCCCATGATACTTATTATACTTATTAATTAATAATAATAAATAAATAAATAATAATAAATATCACGGGACAACTCACACCAATTGACCTAGTTCCAAAGTAAGCTTAGCAAAGCTTGTGTTATGGGTACTAAGCAACGGATAAATATAATTATATAGAAAAGATACATACTTAAATACATATCAAACACCCAAGACCTGAGAACAAACATTCGTATTTTTCATACAAATCTGCCCCGACACGGGAATCGAACCCGGTACCTCAAGTTTCGTAGTCAGATTCTCTAACCACTAGGCCATCAATTATAATGAATTTTTTTATATTTTCAGTAGCTTACGGATTAAGTGCAGTCTCAGCGCAAGACGGGTAAGTATGGCACTTCGCTAAGACACAACATGGCATGTCATGACCATACAGATATATTGAATAATCGAAATTACAAACTGAGACATGGATGCACAGAAAAACCAGAAAAAGAGACCAGCGCTGGGAATCGAACCCAGGTCCTCAGCAATCCGTGCTGCGTGCTATAACCCCTACACTACCGCTGGACAGGAATCTAGACACGAATTTTTCCTATGCATACATATCTCAGGTATATTTCTACTACGCTACTTATGCAGCAGCACTAGCGACATCTATGTTCCGCTCTCATCGAGAGACGTCACACTCTTTCGGAACCAACCGCTCACCCAGACAAGAGATGTCGCTACTAAGCAATCAAATTATGATTGGTTAAACCAATCAATCAATCAATCAATTTATTTGATTTGATTTGAGTAAAAATTCGTGTCTAGATTCCTGTCCAGCGGTGGTGTAGGGGCTATAGCACGCAGCACGGATTGCTAAGGACCTGGGTTCGATTCCCAGCGCTGGTCTCTTTTTCTGGTTTTTCTGTGCATCCATGTCTCAGTTTGTAATTTCGATATGGTTTCACGGGATACCCGTAAAAGTAACAAATTTGGAGTTGAAATTAAAAACCAATCATAATATTGAATAAGTAATGTTTTTCCATCGTGTTTTGTCGGCAAAGTTCGTATTTATCTTGCTTTCTCAACTATCTTACTGAAATTCACTACAGCTCATTGAGACAGCAAGATCAGACGAAATACGATGGAAAAATTTGATTGACTAGATCTGTACCTACAGCGTTATCGCGAGAGCAAAAACAAAAATCAGTTAAAAAACAGATATAGGTAACAGAATGTCTATTTAGTTAAAGACGGATACAAATTCTGCCTACAAATTTTAAGCATCTAAGAAGTTGAAATTGCGAGTGCAAATGTCGTTTTGCAGAAGATTTTGTTTGACGGAAACTAACGTTGCACTTTAGAGCAATATACCTAATTTTGTTTCGCGAGCCTGTTATTCGGTAATCTTTTTATCCACAATTTCACAAATTCATCGCACGTTTTTTTCCTTCGCGGCATTTTTAAAGGCACTCGGTAATTATTTTGTGAACATAGTTATTATTCCGAATATATAATAAATATATATTAATATTAATAGGAAATGTGACTGAACAGTTTGCGTTGCGATTGCGTAGTTAATCATAATTGCATAGTTTTTAATCATCATCATCATCCCAGCCTATATACGTCCCACTGCTGGGCACAGGCCTCCTCTCAGAACAAGAGGGCTTGGGCTATAGTTCCCACGCGGGCCCAGTGCGGATTGGGAACTTCGCACGCACCATTGAATCGCTTCGCAGGTTTGTGCAGGTTTCCTCACGATGTTTTCCTTCACCGCAAAGCTCGTGGTAAATTTCAAATGTAATTCCGCACATGAATTTCGAAAAACTCAGAGGTGCGAACCGGGTTCGAACCCACGACCCTCTAATGTTGTTCGATATAAGTGTCACTTCTGTTATTGCTTAGCTATTTGTCATAATCGTTCAGTACCTACCTACTGTTAAATTGTTTTTTCTCTCCGTTCTCCCGCGATAACGAATGATCATGACCCTTGATTATATTTATCTCGTTCGGTTTATTGTTACGAGCGTTTATACCCGCTGAGCTGGCAACATTGCATTTTTGTTAGTTTTTTTTTCGATTATTTCAGCTATCGTAAGGTCGCGGGTGAGCAAAGTAATTATTTTTAGTTCATTGATAATGAACCTCCGCAAAGTAACGCCTGATTTAATAATAGTTATTTGTGTCACAAGGGAGCAAAATGGTGTATTTACGGCGAGGGCGTACATTGAATCCAGAATGTAGCGAAGGATTCTAAAGTGAAATCCTGAGCGTAATGAGGGATTCAAGTGTTAACGCCCAAGATGAAAATAATTTTGCTCCTGAATGGCTCATACAACTTCACACCGAGCATTAAGAAACTTGAAAAAAAATATTAATTCAAAATATAATTAAAAAGCTGCTAAGTGCGAGTCGGACTCGCCCATGAAGGGTTCCGTAGCAGCAAGTAACATAATATATAAGTTTCCTTTACTTTAAGACTTATGACGTATTAAAAAAAAACTACTTACTAGATCTCGTTCAAACCAATTTTCGGTGGAAGTTTGTATGGTAATGTACATCATTTATTTTTTTTATTTTTATCATTATCTTATTTTAGAAGTTACAGGGGGGGGGACACACACATTTTACCACTTTGGAAGAGTCTCTTGCGCAAACTATTCAGTTTAGAAAAAATGATATTAGAATCCTCACTATCATTTTTGAAGACCTATCCACATACGGGAACACGTATGGGATTAAGGAAAAAAAAAATTTGAGTTTCAGTTCTAAGTATGGGGAACCCCCAAAATTTATTGTTTTTTTCTATTTTTGTGTGAAAATCTTAATGCAACCGCAACACAGAATACCCGCAACACAAAATACAACTACTTACCAAGTTTCAACAGTACAGTTCTTATAGTTTCGGAAAAAAAGTGGCTGTGAAATACGGACGACAGACAGACAGACAGACATGACGAATCCATAAGAGTTTCGTTTTTTGCCATTTGGCTACGGAACCCTAAAAAACAACCAGCATAGAAAATGGCGTGGCTTTACAATTATCAACTTCAAAAAATGGCATTTGCAATAAAACACTTAGAAAAGCCTTGAACAGAAAAGTTGCACTTTGCTCCCTTTCGTCAGGGAGGAAAAGTTACTTTTCTGAAGGAGAGGTGAGAAAATTATATATCAGGCGTCGGTGGCTACAAAGCTACATTCTCATCTACGAGTACCAACTAAAACCGTGGTCTTGCGCTTGAGGCAAGGATTTAGGCCATATTACGTCTTTAAATACCTTTCAGACATTGTTGGCGATACAATTGTAGTTATTTCTGTTATCCATAAGTGAAAATGGCTGCGTGCTGCCCGCGTATCCGCCGCATGGCAACTACACCGTCGACGGCAGGCCAGAAGCCGTGCCGGGGCAAACCTACGACTTCGTTAGTTTGACAGTGACCTGCGACCCCGGGTATGGAGTGGTTGGCAGCAACTCCACGTACTGCTACTCCAGAAATGTTTGGCAACCTATGCCACAGTGCATCCGTAAGTTAATAAGTAATTCTTGAGGGTTCTCTAATTTTTCGACGAAAGTATGTTTTCAAAATGATTAATTTCCCAACAGTTTAATATGGACGAACGATTTTTTTAAACTGTAGGTACTGTGGGGACTGTAACTAGGTAAGAGCTTAGGTACTGGGGATCAACGCGCGTGACTTTAAACTCAGTTCAAAATAAACAACTTCTTCAATCATTTGGATTTATTTCAGAACTTAAAAATACATTTACATAGCATAGCACCAGCCGCTTAGGCTATCGGGAGCAATCTGCGCTCCGGCATGTAATACCCGCTGTCAATCTAACCTGCCAAGTGGTCAGTTTTACCACCTGCCAGCGGTATACAGCCTAGTTCCTACATATCCCTCCTTCCTCACAGAGGTGGGGACCTACTCTACGGCCCTACCTAACGGGGACATTACAGACAGAAAAGGGTCTTTGCTAAAGACTAGTCACATCCTTTTCATGAAATTCTAGTCTATGTTACTACAATCATAAATAGGTTTATATATTTCAAAATTTTCAAATCAAGGATGGGACTTCGCCGTCCAAAAAAACCCCGTAACAAAAAAGGTACGGCGCCTTTTCAGTAAAAAGCCTAGCTACTAAAGACGCGTGACATTGCCTGTGCAACCCGACACGTCATTCTTGCTTCTGAAACACCCGTGTCACATTTACTCTTTGGCCATAATGCCACTAGACAACGGTGCCTCATGGCAAGAATATCATACTGCCAACATCTGCACACTCGCATATGTTGCTAGCATAATCTGTGCATGCTGCCAACATCCGCTCTACTAGCAAATGTTGCTAGCATAACGTCTATGCTGTCAGCATCCGCTTTAACAGCAGTTGCTGCCAACAAGACCCACTTGTATCTATTCCTAGACAGAGCATTAGGACAGCGGTAACTGCCATAACATTCCATCTATTACCGGAATAGATGAGATGCATGCAAACCCAGGCCCCTCCATGAGGTGCACCTGAGCTTTCATCCAGCTCATGGTTACCAAGATCAATGTGCTCACCTAAAATACCGAGCTGAACACATCGATTTACCTGTACCACTATCTACTTTTTTTTGTTTCCAAAGACCAAAAATTCAATTCATTTATTGTAAATCCACAGGATCAAGTAAATTCCAATTAATTTATTTCATATATTTCTTCAGCAGTGGGGGGCTTCATGCTTCATGGCTTGGCCCTGGTGTTCAAGTTCTTGTTTCTCAGCACCCCGAGCAGAGTTGCCGTTCAACAACGACAGCAATAGCCGCTGGGTTTCCATCTTATTCTTATTTCACAGCCATGGCCTCAGTGTTCCATCTTATTCTTATTTCTCAGCCATAGCTCCAAGTTTTCCATCTTTTTCTTATTTCACAGCCATGGATCCAAGTGTGGACCCCTGGGCAAGCTCCATCAGCGATCCCAGTTGGCTGTGTGAACTTCTGTTGCTTGAAAACTATTGAAAGGCACAGAAAATCAATCATTAAATACACCATCAATTAACACCACATATTTCTGGGCATATTGAACACATGAAGGTATGAAGTACTCCCACATGCTGAGATAAACTAAAACTACTCATTCTTTATATATAGAAATTCACATCATATATGATTACAGTTCACATTGGGAGATGTATGAACAGGCAATCTCATATTCGTGAAGTTGAATATGTAAACAATTAAATTAATTTCAAAATGTAAATAAAAGTTATCTGTTTGGTTTTCCAGCGATGTCGTCAGACATCAGTTTTGACAAGAGCAGCTGGGAGCTGCCATCAGTTTTCATCAGCCACTGCATGGCTGCTGCAGATTGCCATCTCATTTCTGTATTTAATTAATTGATCTCCCAATATGAAAACACACAAAAAAAACATATATTAGTCACATAGTAATATTACAACACACATTAGTCATATAAATTCATTATATCATTAATAGCATAAAAGGAAAGTAAATTAAATTAAATATTATTAAATCAAAATAACCTAACTAACTAAACTAACCTAAACTTCACACTACTATCTATAAACTTTCCCTACTAAAAAACTTCTTCAGTCTATTCACATTCACTAAGTCCTGCTTTCCTGATCGACGAAGCCCCAATCTACGAATAACATAATTAACCCTACTGACTCGCCTTATCACCCTATAAGGCCCCTTAAACAATCTCGATAATTTAATAGACTTATCAGTGACCCTTTTGGGGCAAAATAACATTACCAGATCTCCTGGCTCGAATGAAACTGCCTTAGCCTTCCTGTCATACACTGCCTTCTGTTTTGCCTGGATTCGTCCTATACGCTGCCTTATTGTCTCAACCAAGGCTGCCTGCCTGTCGCATTTGACGCGAACTGATTCTGAAACATTTACACAATTAATACTCAATGCAATATCCGTGGCACACAAAGGTTCCCTACCAAACAAAACTCTGTAAGGCGACACTCCTGTCGTTCTGTGCTTACTCGAATTATATGCAAAGGTCACCAACGGTAACACAGAACACCACACTGACTGCCGGTCTTCGATATATTTAGCCATCATGGCCAATAATGTGTTATTCGCTTTTTCGACTAATCCGTTGCACTTTGGATTGAAAGCTGTAGTATGCACCATCCTAGCGCCGAACTGTTGCACCGTGTCGTGTACCAAACGTGCCGTAAACACTGTTCCACGGTCTGCCAATATTTCTTTTACGCCTCCATATCTGCACAGTATTTCCGTCACGAGGAACTCTTGTATCACTTCTGCCGTGACTCTGGGAACTGGCTTGCACACGAGGTATTTCGAAAGATACTCTACCGATACGATTATGTATCTATTTCCTCGGTCGGATCTGCGAAACGGGCCAAGAACATCCACACCCACTCTTTCAAATATTTCGGAAACTGGAATTGGCATTAGCGGTGCGATAGTCTTGTGCAAATTCCTCTCTTGACACTTCTGACATGACTTGACGTATGCTTCTACTTTTTTTTCCGCTCCGACCATAAAGTATCTGAGCTTGAACTTTGCATAGGTTTTATATAGACCCAAATGTCCACCGGTCCATGGATCGTCATGTAATTCCTCCATACAAACTGTGAACAAAGCGTTAGGTATAACCAACAAATTTACCATAGATTGTTCGACCCGGGTTTGCTTATACAATAATCCTCTCTGTAAAAAAAAACCACGATAATTAATAATCTGTTCATTTCGTAATCGATTAATTATGGGGCTGCAAAATGCATCTGCTTCTTGCTTTGTTTGAAAATCTATCAAACTAATCGCGTATAATTTTAATCCGTCTTCTTGTTCTGGAACGCGTTCTATCTTTCCTTCTGGCTCCTCAAGTAGTGGATTCCTGCTCAAAAAATCTGCAATTACATTATCTTTTCCTTGACAATATACGATATCGAAATTCCAACCTTGTACCGACAAGGCCCACCTTGCTAAGCGTCCATTCATATCACGCTTACTTTTTAACCATACCAATGCTCGATGATCCGTAATTACTTGAAATTTAAGTCCCCATAAGTAACTTTTAAAATAAGATAAGGCCCATATGAGCGCCAAACATTCCTTTTCGGTTACAGAGTATTTTTGTTCTGCTTCACTTAATTTCCTTGAAGCGTAGGCAATTGGTTTCAATTCTTCCTTTCCTTGCATCAGACAAGCTCCAATAGCATATCCACTGCTATCCACGAATAATCGAGTTGTTAACCCTTCATCTGCGGAATAATAACCCAAAATCGGTGCAGTCGTAATCTGATTTTTCAATTCTTCGAACGCCTTTTGCGCCTCAATTGACCAAATAAATTTCTTCTCCTTCTTTAATAAACGGGTTAATGGAAGTGCCACTTTTGCAAAGTTTTCGACAAATTTTCTATAATAGGAAAATAACCCTACTACCGCACGAACTTCTTTTAGGTTACTCGGTGGATTCATATTTTTAATTGCTTCCACCTTCTTGGTATCGGGCCCAATTCCTTCAGCTGAGACTTCATGTCCCAAAACTGTCACTTTTTGATACCCAAATTTACACTTGGACGGCTTAAGGGTTAAATTTGCTTTTCTAAACCGCAACAAGACTTCTCGTAACGCTCCCACAAATTCCTGAAATGTATTTCCATATACTAGAATATTATCCACATATACAATGACATTACGGTACTTCATTCCTGCGAGCACCTTATCCATTACTCTTTGAAATACTGCTTGGCTGATTTTCAATCCAAACGGCAGTACATTGAATTCATACAACCCGGAATGCGTCACGAAGGCCGTTTTCTCCTTGCCTTCGCCTATGGCTAATTGCCAATATCCGGAATTCATATCCAGATCTGCAAAATATTGTGCCCCTTGTAGGCAGCTCAATAAATCATCCACCCTTGGGATGGGATACGAATCACTCTTTATTTTCTTATTCAGTGCTCTATAATCAATACAGAACCTTGGGGGTCCTTCTGGTTTATCCACCAACACAACTGGTGAAGCATAAGGGCTGTTCGACTCCTGAATAATCCCATACTTCAACATTTCTTCCACTTGCTCCTCTATGATTTCTCGTTGTTTCGGCGAAACTCGATAAGGAACTTTGTGTACCGCTTCTTCATCAGTTGTCTTCAATTCAATCAATGAATCTTTATAACAACCTAATTCTCCTGCTGCAAAAGAAAAAGTGTCCCTAAAACTTATCAACATCTCATTCAATTCTTGTTTAAATTGATCTGGTAATGCCTTATTAACATTAAATTCTACCTTTTTCTCTTCAATTGCTGAAAATAAATGCTTTTCATTGTTTTTCACTAAATCCACAAAATACAAGTATTCGGAACCTTTTAGTGTTGTTTTATTTGAAGTTTCCGATACTGGCTGAATAGAAAAATTTATTTTTCTTTGTGTGACATCAGACATTGAATTGAATGGGATTGTCAATGAATTATTTAAAATTAAATTCGCTACGGAAAAATCAATTATCGCGGCATGCTCCGCTAAGAAATCTTGGCCTAAAATTAATAATTCTGAATCGTCATGCACGACAAGCAGCCTTGTTTGAAAACAATTATTCCTGATTTCCAATGACACATTGGCTGATGCCTGGATACCGATACGGGTACCTCCGACTGCTCGAAGCGGGAAATTTGGAGTCTCATCGACTTTCAATTGTAATTTTTCTGCTAAAAAATCTGAAATAACTGAAAGAGAAGCCCCGGAATCCACCAACGCATCACATACTACATTATTTACAACTACATTAATAAATGGGGCTCTACGTTCTTTATTACTAGCATTACTATATACATTATAAGTTTCCGACACCGGAGATGATGATGTCCACGCCTGATTCCCCCGGCGTTCTACCGACGTGGATTCGCATTTGGGTTCCCCCTATAAGTTGAGTTGCCGTAATACGGGCGCCGCTGCTGATACGAAGTCGACGGGGCTGCTGCATTGCTTTGGTATCCCTGACGCTGCTGATATGCCGCTGGCGATGGACTCGCACCCGCCGTGTGGCCTTGATACCATTGACGCTGCTGCGGCATTGGCTGTAGCTGGCGCGGCCTCAAATTATACCTTCCGTATGGCGTGCGAGATGTTCCCTGCTGTGGTTCTTGTGGGACTACCGTTGCTGGCGGCGTTTGCGGCGTGTTATATTCAGAACGCGGCGTGAGTCCGAGAGGTGGAGCGTCTCCTCGCTCCCACGAAAGTTGATGATCTTTTGAAACATTGATCGGCAGCTCCACTTTCTGTGTTTTCATGCTCAACTCTGTATTAAATACATCACACAATTGAAGAATCGTTTTCCTTAGCTCATCCTTTGACGCGAATAATCTAGACGCTAAATGTGCTTGCCATTGCGAATTGATAGACTTAATAAAATGCTTGATAAATCTGCCATCTTCCGTGATCCCTGCTTTCAACGCTAATTTCTCTAGGTCATAATAAAATGATAGTAGCGGTTCTTTCGGCTCCTGCTTTCTATAATAAAAAGACTGGGCATAGTCTTCTTGCGATGGGAATTGTTCTATTAATCCCTTCTTTATTAAATCATACGACTCCAACGTCGTGAAATTGGCCTTGTACCAGGACAACGCAGGCCCTTCTAAGTAGAGTGCGATCGCTACTCGCTTCTGATCTGCGGACCAATTCTTTATGATCGCAATAGTTTCAAATTGGTGGATAAAATCGTCCACATCCGAATATCCTGCGAATTTTTCCGCCATCTTCTTTCTTCTCCGTAATAAAATTTATCTGCCCGCAAATTCTATTAAACACTGGGATAGAGGAAAAAATAAAATAACTCACAGTTGCTTCCTCAAAAATCGATACATTTACCAAATTGCTTCACTTTTCATGCGCTTTTTTGTCATCAAAGCTCGTCTTTTCTTAACAATTGTCCATAGACCGCTGGAATCGCTGCGGTACTCCGTCGTCCTCTGAAGCGATAGCTAAAACATAAAAAGTACACCGACCGCGCCTAACTCCACCACTTGTGGGGACTGTAACTAGGTAAGAGCTTAGGTACTGGGGATCAACGCGCGTGACTTTAAACTTAGTTCAAAATAAACAACTTCTTCAATCATTTGGATTTATTTCAGAACTTAAAAATACATTTACATAGCATAGCACCAGCCGCTTAGGCTATCGGGAGCAATCTGCGCTCCGGTATGTATACCCGCTGTCAATCTAACCTGCCAGTGGTCAGTTTTACCACCTGCCAGCGGTATACAGCCTAGTTCCTAACAGTACCTACATAGGTAGATAAGCCTGAGTCTGTAGTTTCAGGATTAATATAACAAACCTAACCTCTAGGGTTCTACAGAAAAGTGCTGAAGTATATCTTACTTATTCTTATTAGTTACAGTTTCAGAAAAAAAATCGTTTGTCCATTTATGAAAGAATTGGGAAATAAATCATATGCGAAAAATATTTTCTGCGAAAAGCCAGGATCCCCTCTCTAATTTTTTTTTTCTGATCTTCATTTTAAAAAGACTGACTGTCGTCTCCAGGAACACTGCCAACGACTAGACTGGACAATACTTCGACAACTCTAAGCGGTTGTATATTGATTGGGTCATACAGTTGAAATTTTTACATTAACAAATCTATTACATCTGTGTTTCCGCTCGAAGTAGATCTTTCTATTTAATCTTCTTTTTAGGTTTTTGCAGACTTACACCGCACCCAAGCGTCAAATACTATTGCAAAATAACCGGAGAAGGCGTAGTAAGCGGCATCCGGGAATGCCGGGAGCTAGAGCCCCACGGCACGGTCGTCGTGCCGGAGTGCAACCGCCCCGTCTACTACTTCAGCGGTGTCCTTCCTAACATGCACTGCGTCGAAGGCACCTGGGACTACATCGCAGTCTGTCAGACAGGTATTTTGTCGTAAATCATCATCATCAATCAGCAATTTTAATAGGTTGTACTTAACAGCTTTTTAAATTAAAATTAGTTACATTATAGGCAATGGGTATAAAAAAATTAAAAACCATAATTATTACTTATGGTAGTCTGTTTGTTAGGTACTTGGGTAATTTAATGTTAATCAGGACTTAATAGCGCATATTTTTCGTACTACTCGCACTTGACTGCAAGTTTAGTACAGGTGTACTAGTCAAAAAAACTCACGTGCCTAAACGTACGAACACTTCAGTCGACTCATAGAGTGGTGTACTGCCTTTTCGGCGAAATATGTTTCGCCAAATTTCACTTAGCAACCAACCTTTCGCCGAAGTTTCATTTGGCAAACCAATCCTTGGCATAACTTTGCTTTGCATTTTTCTTATTTCGCAACATTTTTACAATGCAAAATTTTACTTCATCACACTTTTATGTGGCAAACAATGAGGGCTATATATATAGAGCGCTAGTGCAGCGTGAGGTCTCCGAAATGTCAAATCTCATAGTTTGTGGTTGAGCTACGCGGATTTATTCATACTTAATTAGAATAATTTTGTGAATATTTTGCAATATCTGAAATTAATTATGGCAAATATGCGTTCCGGGGCAATGAATGTCTGTGTTTTGAGACAGTTTTGTCTTTCGGAAACCTTTGTCCTCCCTTTTTTCCGAACACAACGGGGACTATGCAACACTGTGGCATGCTCGATATTTTTATGGTACGGTTTTAAGGTGTATTAAATATGATTTTAATCTAAACTTTGTTTTCACGCCCGTAATAACAGACTTTGAAAGCCATACTTAAAAACCTCACGCAACAGTGCGCCATCTAGTGAGACAAAAAACGATAGCCCTCATTATGTAGCAAATGATTGGCTAAGGCAAATAACAAATAGTCAAATAACATTTGGCTAATTTTTTTACGTAAGGTAGGTATATCAGTCATAATATATAATAAAATGAATAAATGTTAAATTATGTGGCGGTTAGCGAGCGAAGCGAGCGAGCAAGACGAGACTAGGCTAGGCTAGTTAGGTATTTTTTTTGTAACAGAACGGAAAAATCATTGGCTTGCTTGCTTGCTACATTAAGGAATGCCAATCAACGCATTTGACGAAAACACAAATGACATCTTAAAAAATCCCAGGTAATAATTTGCATAATAATCATTTATCAAATCATTAGTTGGGAAATGATATCAGTGCGAAATGTTGAGTTGGGAATGAAATTTCGCCTAAATAAAAATATGGGATACCTAAATTGTTTGGGAGTTAATAATTTGCTAAATATTTTTTTGCCATAACATTAGTAAACCTCATAAAGTACATTGTATTTATAGAAATAGAGAGTTGTCAGTCAAGGAAACCGATCACGGCGGCATCAAGCGGGTATAGCTCTAACTATTTATTTCGAGTATATTACTTTGCCTATAGATTAAATGTATAGCGCGCTCACAGCGGGAAATACAGATAACATATTTTTGCCGGATGTTTCGCTTTCATTACACTTGTCTTGCATAAAATAATACCAGACAAGTGTACTGACAACGAAACATCTAGTATCCATCCATCCATACTAATATTATAAATGCGAAAGTGTGTGTGTTTGTGTGTATGTTTGTCCGTCTTTCACGTTGACCCGGAGCGACGGATCGCCGTGATTTTTGGCATAGAGATCGTTCATTAGCCAGAGAGTGACAGGCTACTATTTATCCCGGAAAAATGCACAATTCCCGAGGGAACAGAGCGCGATAACCGAATTCCACGCGGACAAAGCCGCGGGCAAAAGCTAGTTATCTATAAAGAGGATATACTGATCGAAACGAATCCAAACACGATATATCTGCTATGGTTTTAACAAGAGCTTAACTACTAGTGTTCTGGATATCCTGGCTGCAGCATCAGGCCGAGAATTACATAATCTTGCATAGTTATATAGCGTATATGGGTGTTTCAAATTTTAGGTCCCAAATATGTTTGGGAGTAAAGTAAATACCCGTTATGCGTCTGAGATTCCTACTGCAGTGAACAAGAGCTGATGATCTTGACACGGCTAAACCGATTTCGATAAAACATGTCTAAGAACCATCGCTAGAAAACCAGGTTTCAAATAAAAAAAACCGCATTCAAATCGGTCTACCCGTTTAAGAGCTACGGTGCCACAGACAGACACACATAGCGGTCAGACTTATAACACCCCTCTTTTTGCATCGGGGGTTAAAAAAAGTCAACTATACTGCAAAATAGTCATCCGATTTCAAGGTTGTAAGGTTGTCTGGAAGGGTTCTCTATCGTTTGCCCGAATTTCATATGCCCGAATGTATCGTTTTCTAGAATTTTCATTTGCCATAAAGTAATTTATTTCTGAAATAGTAATTTCTTCAGAGTTGATATTAAACTAACCTAACCTAACCTACTGCATTCTATATGATGACATATAAAAAAATCCTGAAAACAGCACGGTTTTATATATTTTATGTGTAAATGAATGCTTCTCTCTCTCTCTCTCTCTCTCTCTCTCTCTCTCAAGAATGCTCGTCTTATGCCTTTAGATTGTGGGACATCCACACCAAGAGGCGAGCCCCTTATCTACAACGGGGAGAGAACCCCGCGCGGCGAGCTGCCCTGGCATGCAGGCATCTACGACAAGACCTACCGTCCCTACATGCAGTTCTGCGGCGGTTCTCTGATCTCCACCAAGGTTCTCGTATCTGGCAAGTATCATTGAGTCTTTTTACATTCCATAAACTGTACCGTAGCCACAATTTCCACAATTGGGTACCTTAAGTTTTCTGGGATGATGCATATTATACTTATACCCCATATTAACCTATACCCATATTAAAACCTAAAATTGCTAAAAGTGGCTCCGGAGCGATAACGTTTCGTGTGCTCTGCCTACCCCATTTGGCAGTACAGGCGTGATGTTTGTGTGTGTGTGTCTATTTTTTTTTTATTCGATTGGATAGAAAACGAGCAAGTGGGTCTCCCGATGGTAAGATATCACCACCGCACATACCTACACCCGCAACACCAGGGGGGGGGGATTGTGTATCCATATTATATTTTTTATCGATAGTAGACTTACAATGAAGCTCACTCCTGTAGATAGATATTTTTTTTCAATTGCCGTTTTTTTTGTAAAAATACACTGAAACTTTATTTCGGCAAACCACACGTTAGGTTTTGTGCCTTGGCCTGTTTGATTAAAAAAAAAGATCGTATTGACAGCTGTCAGTTGCCAAATGTCGCTGTACAACGATATATACGTACACACACACCTACACACGTATGTGTAACTGGCAGCTGTCAGTCCGACCTCTTTAGCGAGTGATTCTAGGTTAGAATCCTGAGAGCAGTAAGGGATTCAAATACACGAGATGCAAAAAAAATTTGGTCTCGTGTGACACATACAACTTTTCACCTCAGCAGCGAGAACATAGGTTAGAATAAAATCACATATACTTACCCATTTACAAAAGAAACAATATAAAAAATATATAAATAATTCGGCTATTAAGAAACAAATATAATAATCACATTTCAAATCTTCCTCAAAAATAATACGTACTGTCGCCATTGCATCTTTAAAAAGTCACCAAAAAGTTAAGAATGCCAGACAATGATCAAGTCTCCGGCAAGTATAGAGGGTTTGAATCAGGAACGAAAAAGTGTCCAGTAGTACAAAAAAACCGGTCAAATTCGAATCGGGCTCGCGCACCTAGGGTTTCAAAGTCAAAGTCAAAATATCTTTCTTTATTCAATTTAGGCTATAACAAGCACTTATGAATGTCAAAAAAAATCTACCACCGGTTCGGAAGAACCTCTGCTGAGAAGAATCCGGCAAGAAACTCAACGAGGTATATATTTTTTTAAACAGATTTACAATATTAATAAACGATATGTATACATCACAAGTATTTAACACAACTTTATTTTTAACACAGTTTCGTACAAATTTATAGGAATCTACGAATATTCAGTGTTAGCCGAGCCCCTTTTCTCAGCAAAACGTACCCAGTGTGGGGTCATTTTAGATGGTTCCTGACGTAGATAGACAAAAAAACACACTTTTTTGTTGGTTGTGTTACAAAAGCTTACCTTCATACCAAATTTCAAGTTTCTAGGACAACTGGAATTAGATACCCTACAAGTTTCCCGTTTTAACTTTTATGGGGTTTTAATAATTGTACATTTTGATTTCCTTGACTTATCTACATAGAATAATAGAAGTTTGATTGTTCTCTTCTTCATATATAAAAATAACAGTGAAAAATGAGACAAAGGCCGTATGTGAGAAAAGATTTGACACATTAGGTCATCATGGGATGTACGTAGGTCAGTCGAGGTCAAAAATATATTTACTCTTTACTAAAGCACCTTGTCACAATATTATGCCTCCTGACAAAAGACATAAAGTGACATCGACAAGGTAGTAAAAGTATAAACCTATCTTTGACCTCCAATGTAAGTGATCACAGACACTCGCAATTAGCCAACTGTTGGGGTCATACTTGTCCATTCTGTACATAACTAAGTACTTATACCAGTATAGGTAAAAAACTAAAGACGATGACCAGACGCCGTGTTGCCTAAAATCTCATACTCATAACATGCATTGTAATTTGAATTTTAAACTACTAACTTGTAAAATATGTCATAATTTTTAATACCTACTGCAAAAAACATTGGGTTATTAAAAAGTTTGAACAATAAACGTATAGTTTATTATCTCCTTCTTCTTAGTCGTTCACTCTTGACCTTAATCGCTGAAGTCTGTATTTTTCCTAATGTACGAACATGCACTCTCTACACAGCGGCACATTGCTTCTGGAGGGAAGGGCAGGGCCAGCAGGAGCCGGCCAGTTACTCCGTAGCCCTCGGGAAGATCTATCGACTATGGGACGACGCCATGGTCCGTGGGGCGCATAAGTCTGATGTAAGTGGTCTTCCTCAGCCATAGCTAACTTCAAGGACTGCATACTTAAGCGTATATATGTATATATTGTTACATAGTGATCAATAGATACTGGATTATTTGCAATTGTATATTTGGATATTTAGCTTAACTTCATCGGTTACTGGTTATTTTACCTAACATCTTGTGATTGTAATGATGCATTTTTTCACTATCTTTGCAATATTTGAAAGAAAGAAGACATTTATTCACCTTCACAAAGACACACAAATACAACAAAATTAAAAAATAACAATAACCAGCAAACACAAAAAAACAAGAATTAAAATTGAAATGATGATTTCTGGGTAAAATTGGTTTGGATGATAGTTCACATAAATTTAAATACTAAGTACCTCCGCTACCTCGATCTTTTTCCACTTCTAAAAATATTTCGATTGATTGAAGGCACAAGTTTTGTATACTGAATATATTTAAAGGCATTCATGGTAATAACACTCGAACAAACTTTATTCCTTCAGGGCGCAACTCAAAAACTTGATGATAAATGTATGCTATACAGCCACAACTCCAAAAATCCGGCTTTCGAGTGCGAACTGACTGACAAGTGGCTGTCTTGCAGAGAGTCATCTGACAAGCATACGGCCACTTGTGAATAAAAGGCTCTTAAGGACACTTTATGCTATAGCTCTCGAAATAAGGTCGTAAATTAAACAATTCTGAATACGAATCTGCAATAATTCTAAGAAATCACAATTTTGAGATGTGGCAGTATAGCAGGCATGGGATATGGGTTATATTCCTGAAATCATTTTATAGTCTACTGGATGAAAACCCGGCTTCGCTCGGGTAAAATGTAGACTCATAATAACATGTTTGAAAAAAAAAATTTTGCCTATGTAAAGAGTCGTACTTATCGTAAATTTAAGTACGTTTGTGATAATAATCACAAACGTACTTTCACAGCTAACCTATGTATCGGTATTTCTCTAGTAAGTAGATATTTCTCCTATATCTTATTTACCCAAATAACTATGATGTCTCTGTCTCATAATCAAAGAAATTAGACCTAAAGGGCCCCATATACGGTACGATTCGTCTGTACGATCGATCTGATGAAATTCGACGAATCGTACCGTGTGTGGGGCCCCCTTAAGAGGTCACAATGGAGAACGAAATGCAAACCTGTGACACGTGATGACGTGACACTAAAGCCACTTTGATGTGATGACATTGACATGTCTAATTCGCAACGCCATTATATACTTAGTAATTTATTCAAGTTTATATTGAAAATACTCGATAATCCAAATTTTCCGCCTACAAGTTTTCGACTCGGATTGACAAATTTTTTACGCTCTTCAATTTGATGTGCATTTCGTTCGAGTCTACCGTAGACCGGTACGAAATTATTAATATAGAAGAAGATAGAAGATAGAAGATAATTGATCAAAAATGTAATGAATACTCAACCGAAGTTTTCGCAAAATCAACCACGATTATTCTAAAACTGTTCGATAATAATCTTTACGTATCTTTTTAGGGTTCCGGAACCAAAATGGAAAAAATGGAACCCTTATAGTTTAGCCATGTCTGTCTGTCTGTCTGTCTGTGCGTCCGCGGCTTTGCTCAGGGACTAATAATCAATGCTAGAAAGCTGTAATTTTGCACGGATATATAAGTGAACTATGCCGACAAAATGGTACAATTAAAAATTAAACAAAAAAATTTTTAGGGTACCGCCCATAGACGTAAAGTTGGGGTGTTTTTTTTCTTATCCAACCCTATAGTGTGGGGTATCGTTGAATAGGTCTTTTAAAACCATTAGGGGTTTGCTCAGTCAATTTTTCGATTCAGTGATTTGTTTGCGAAATATTCAACTTTAAAGTGCAAATTTTCATTAAAATCGAGCGTCCCCCCCTCTCTAAAATCTAAACCGGTGGGCGGAAAAATTTGAAAAAATTCAGCATGGTAGTAAGTATATCAAACTTACAAGGAAAACTATAAAATACGAAATTCTTAGAAAAATATTACTTATTTTTTTCGTAATGGCTACGTAACCCTATTTTGGGCGTGTCCGACACGCTCTTGGCCGGTTTTTAATTGTGAACCGAAAAAAATAAACACTAAATGTTAATCCAAGGCAAAGATAGCACATCAGTGAACCACATCCTTCTACGTTAAGCTTTTTCTGAGATTAGCGTGAACGAATGCATAGACAAACTGACAAACAGACAATACCTCTAATTCTAAAAATCGTTGTGGGTTCTATTACGCTAATAAAGGCCACTAGCAACAGTTTTTCTCAAATATTTCTAATGTACAGACACCGAGTTTATACAGATGTATTATACCTATAGAAGATAGTTTTTTTCGTAATGGCTACGGAAACCTATCGTGGGCGTGTCCAACACACTCTTGGCCAGTTTTTTTATCATTTTCTTTTAGTACTTTCAAAGTATGGGCCGTTAGTGGTCACTCAAAATAAGATACGAGTAGAAGTATCTTTATATTAGGTCCATAGGTCATTTGCTTATCGTCTCTGAACATTGCAGGGAAGTTATGACATGGATGTAGATAAAATCATAAAAACACCGGTTTTAATGTGACAAGTATTCTGAGCTCATACGGCAGCCGTTGGGTATAAATAATTCTAGCGCTTTAGACATCGCGATTGAGTGTCGTGGTGCCTATATGCAACGTCTGGTTTCAGTAATATCTCAATAAATTGTATTCCAGGTCGAAGAAATTAAGATTCCAGATACATTTTCGGGTGAAGAACGCTACTTCCAAGCTGACATCGCCCTGGTCTTCATGTCAACGCCGGTGGTGTACACCACCTACGTCCGGCCCGTCTGCGTCGACTTCGGCGCCGAGTTTGACAAAGAACAGCTGCGAAGTACTAATAAGGGGACGGTAAGATTGTCTGAGTCTTATACGTAGGTAGCTGTAAAAATAATTATGCAAGTGGCAATGGACGGGCCACATCGCTCGAAGGACGTAAACTGATGGAGGAGAACAATCCTCGAGTGGCGATCACGAACCAGAAGACGAAGCGCTGGCCGGCCTCCTACTAGGTGGACTGATGACACCGTGAGAGTTGCGGGCAACCGGTGGATGCGAGTGTCGAGTTGGCGTTCATTGTGGCTATTTTGAAATCACACTCCTATAACCTAACCAAGAAAAACTTCAAAGTTCAATATCTCAAAAACGGCTGAACCGATTTTGATAAAACATGTCAATGAACCATCGCTAGAAAACCTGCTTTCAAATAAAAAAAAACCGCATTCAAATGCGAGTTACGATGCTACGTTGATACGTTTAAGAGCTACGATGCCACAGACAGACACACATAGCGGTCAAACTTATAAACACCCCTCTTTTTGCGTCGGGCGTTAAAAAATACCACTCGACAGTGGTACCTGAAAATGTGTGTTGGCACCAGTCATGAACAAGAACCATTTATGGATTTGAAGAAAAATAACCAACTTTTTGTATCCGGCTGCCCAAAGGAGGGTTATGTTTTTAAACTAATAATAAATGGTATTTTACCTAATAAATAACTATTTACATATTTACATTAATCTGATGATTCATACTTAGAGACAGTTTTGTTTAATGACTATGACTAATATATATTTTTAGGGATAGATATTTCGTCGCTTCGGAGGTAAAGATACTAAAGCGACATTTGGCCAACTTTACAGGAGAGCGATTTAAAGTTTTTTTTGACGAAAAAAATTCATAACTCGTTTCTTTGTGAACACATTCTAGAATTTCTAAGACTGTATGAAAGTCAATTCAGCATACTACGAACTGAAATGTATAATTTTGACCTAAGTACAATAGTTCAGGAGATAGGTGGCGCTTTAGTCATTCGTCTTCAACTTTTTGAGACAACGCAATAAGGTAAAAGGACTAAACGTAAGAATTGGTTTAATATATCATAATTTCAGATGACTAACGGGATATTTATTCTAGTTTATTTATCTTCAATTTACTTAATGGCGTTGATCAATTTCTTATCAAACTGTGTTTAATGCTTATTCACCAATAATCAAGCTATTTTACAACTGCATAATGCTTAAGTACCCTTAAATGATAATCATAAAACATTACAAATACTTAATAGACTTGCAAGTTAAATGATTTGAAATACAAAATACTAATTTTCAGATTGCTTTAACGAATGATCACTAATGCAGGGCTAATACGAAACTCGAAACTCGAAGTTCGTATCGTACCGTCCCTCTCACTCTCGTATTAAATAGTATAATGACCGCACGACACGAACTTCGACTTTAATCAATATTACTAAATTCAAAGGAACACAGGAAATCGTAGAAACTTTTAAGTTTTATTTGACATTGGTTCTTGTTATCGTGTTATCTGCCTATCGTCAACTATTGGGGGATAGAGTTGTTCGCGTCCGTGGGCTTTAGCTCTAGTTACCCACATGTGTCCCCTAGGTAGCGCCAAATGAACAACCTCATTCCTGGTGGTAGGCTTCGGCAGCGGTTTGTCACCACGCACCTAACTAAGTTATGCTGCAAAACGGTCTGGGCCGTGTTCCAGCATAAAGTTAGGAGTAGCCATGTGGAGGGACGGGTCTGGGCAGGGACTTGCGTGCACACCGGTTTCGGTACCGTCCGTCAGTTTGCTGCACCGGGTGCCTGTTCGTGGAGAGTAGCGGAATCCGAAGCACGGTGCTCCGCTGGCCGACCGCAATTAGTAGGGGCCCAAGCAGAGGTTTCGCCAACTTTGAAAGGCTGCCCCGCTAACTTGCGAAAAATCCGAAGATGTGCTGCAGTGCCGGTTGGCGACCGGAGAGAGGACCCGAAAGTCATCTTTGGGGGGGTCAGGCATCCCCGCAATCACCAGACCAGGCTCCTTGTGTTGTGGCTCACTTTCGTCTTTTCTAACCTATTCACTTTTGTCTTTCTCATCTCCTTCTTCTTTTCTTCCGGTGAAATTACTGCAATGGCACGTGAGGTATCCCATCTTAGGCCTCTAGGTTGGCAACGCGTCTGCAATACCCCTGGTTTGCAGATGTTTATGGGCGGTGGTGATCTCTTGCCATCAGGAGACCAGGATACCCAGACGCAGATAAAATGTGCCTTAGACACGGCGTACTCGCACTACCCAGGGTACAGCCTGGAGCATACTTTTAAGCCACGTGCTGGGGTCTGCTTGTACGTTCGTGATGACATCTGAACTCAGCGTCTCCACAACCTTGAGGATCCTAGCTTTTCCATTCTTTGGCTACTGATGGACACTGGTGTTGAACAAACGGTTTACGCTCTAATCTATCGGTCGCACAGCGGTGACTTGGAAACGACCAGGGTCTTTGATCACCTCAGTGTTACAGCACGGCGTGTGGTTCAGCAACGGTATCCGCGTGCGTAGTTGGTTTTCTTGGGGGACTTTAATGCTCACCGCGAGGACTGGTTGTTCCGTATCAAGTCAGAGTCACGTACCATGCAGGAAGAGAAGCGCGCAAGTTTGCGCTTTCGCTAGATCTCACCCAGCTGGTTAAGCAGCCGACTCTCATACCGGAAATTTGTGTCGCAGTACTCTCTTACCGATTGCTCTAAGGTCCTGTATGGAATACTTCTGTCGCCTTTGGGACGGTTCCGCCAAGTATCAGTTAGCCGCATTGGATTCGGTGGAGCGCCGGGCCCGAAGACTCTTCGGTGACAGTCCGCTGATCAGAAACAGGTTACGTAGCCTCAAGAACCATCGTACAGTTGCTTGTCTGTCTGTTTTTTTAAATATAGTACTTAAGTTGCATGTTATCTCATGTTTTATTTCAAATGAGATCACAGCAGATTTGTTTTTATATAGTAAAGCCTGGACGTTTAGAATAGCTAGATGTCAATTCATCATATCTCTATAATCATACCCTATTTCCGATACATAGAAGTCTCACAATAAGGTTACCTTTTATCATGTTCCTTCGTACCTAACTCTAAAACAGTCAATAGAGTTAGTGCACATAATCATAATAATTATTCGTTTACAAACTAACCTTTCGTAATCACAATCAATCATTACAGGTTTTGTTGCCAACACGCTCTATTATTGCGTTGATATAAAAGACGCGCATAGTATCTTACCTATCCTTGGTAAAGTGATTGTAACTTAAATTCCTAAGATTAAAGTCCAGATTACTTTGGCATGATATCTACAATTCATATGAAAATATCGTGGCTACTTTTACTAACTGGCCAATATAATTGATTTTCCGTAAAAGAAAAATACCTAAACACTTCTTTTTTGACAATAAAATCACAGATTATTGACTTATTGGACCAAACATAATCCTTTAATATTATGTTTTTATACTAATTTAAATATTTTCTTTCTTTTGCTATGTTGTAATGACGCTAATACACCACAGATTCTGTTAACTGTTTTGTACTAAATACTCAAACGACTTAAATATATTCTTATCAGTTTAACCAAAATACTAAACGCATCCAAAAACTTCAGAATAGACTGGAACAATTTACTAAAGCGACGAAGAATCATATTTCTTGATATGCACAGAGTACTAAAACGCCAAATGTATTTAAAGGTGAAGAATTACAAATGACTTAACAATATAAACGTGTAGAAACTAAAACAGGTAAAAGCACTAAAGAAAAATACTCAATTTTAGCGTCGGATTAGTAATAAGTGTCCCAAATTTAACTGATTTTTCAGGGACTAAAGCGCCAAAAAAGTCCTCTGATCGTCCTGAAACCCAGATAGATCGATGCAGAAAAATTCGCTGATTCCGGTGGTATATATAACTCAATTTGGCCCAAAGTGTCGCTTTAGTATCTTTACCTCCGAAGCGACGATATTATAATAATCAAGAAGACATTAATATCAAAGGCGTATTATAAAGTTAATGATTATAATATCATGGACAGGGATATTTGGAAATAATTCCGATCCGCATTAGCGATCCCTTCAAATAGCGAACCTACTGTGTTAAAAATAAAGTTGTGTTAAATACTTGTGATGTTTAAATATCATTTAATAATATTGTAAATCTGTTTAAAAAATATATATATATATACCTCGTTGAGTTTCTTGCCGGATTCTTCTCAGCAGAGGTTTTTCCGAACCGGTGGTAGATTTTTTTTTGACATTCATAAGTGCTTGTTATAGCCTAAATTGAATAAAGATATTTTGACTTTGACTTTGACTTTGACTTTGACTTTGAATAAGGGTATCGCAGTTTAGTGACAAATCTAAATTTAAGTGACAGAAAATATAGTTTCCAATATAACATTTAATTTTGTACACCCCTGCGTTTTTGATGACCAATATAAGGGGTCCTCTGTGCCAATTATAAAACTTAAAGAACAGATTACAGGTTGGGGCCGGACATCGGAGGACGGTGTTGCATCCCAGGTGCTGCAGACGGCGGAAATGCCGTACGTGGATAAGGAAAAGTGCATCGCTGATGTGGCTGCTGACTTCAAACTGTTCATCACTGTTGACAAATTCTGCGCTGGCAACATGAACGGCAAGTACTCTCCTTGTCTTCTTATTTATTACCACAAGTGTCCTAAATACCGGTGTGCCCTGTAATACGAGCAAATAATTTTTCATTACACTTGCTCGTGTCGTAACATGCTGGCTACCTTGGTTGCAACCCCCCAAATAAAACCCTCGACCGTAATGTGGCTTGTCATGA
>NC_133497.1:6008220-6019797 GCF_025370935.1 Choristoneura fumiferana | reverse complement strand
TTGAAAAGCAAGAAAATTCAAGATTTTAGTTATTTATAACGTCCTGCCTAGTTAACATTAACAATGCTGTGAGGGTTTGAAAATTACCAAAACTTCTTTTCGCTCTCCTGAAAGTAGCATTTTGTCCCTTACGTCAATTGAGACTTCCACATCGATATCTTGGGAGATTACACTAATTGACCTAACCAGTTTGCGGCTTGCGTGGCATATACTGAGTGGGGACCGTTTAGCATCAATGTATGCTAGTATTTGTTCTTATTTTTTTTATGGCGTTGAATAAATGTATTTTCTTTCTTTCTTTCAAGTTTTTTTTTACTGCAATGGATAGCTGAAGAACAATTTATGAGAACATGAGAACCAATAGAAACACTTCATTTAAAAAAAAACCCGCCAATAGCGTGTCGGACACGCCCCAAAATAGGTTCCGGTAGCCATTGCGAAAAATTAAGTTATATTTTTCTAAGGATTTCGTATTTTATACGGAACCAAGCTGCCTAAGATCATGGCAAAAATAGGTAGAGATTGTCCGGAGATGATTCATGGATACATTAGTAATATTATATCCCTTTATTTATTTACATTCTTAGTTTAGGTTTTTACAATAATTATATAAAGTTAAATACAAAAAGTACAAACAAAATAAAGAATAACCTAACCTAACCTAACCTAGTTTGCCGCTGGTGGCGGAGCAGGGCCCAAGCTACTGCTGGTCAGGTTCGCAGAGTGAGGGGCCTCCGCTCCGGACGATGCGTGCCGTGTCCAGAAGTACCGCCTTCTGTATCTGGCCCTTGATTCAGCCATCTAGCGGGAGCCTCTTGAGATGTTGCTCGAGACTCTTCGCTAATTAGTATTATCCGTACATCGTGAAAATAAAAAGAGTGTAAGCTATTATAGGTACCGATCATTGGTTCAGGATTTTAATTTTTCATATTAAATACATAGCTTTAATTACAAACAATAAGAGCTTGCTCTGATGACATGCCTGTTTTATCATAATCCCAGGTAGTCTTGCTTCAGTAAATAGAGGCGATAGCAAATTATTTGAGATAATGTTAAAAAAAGAATAAATACATTTTTTACAACAGACTGTTCATACTTATTAGTTGATACTTTAGTATTTGTTGTTGAGCGTGATCGTTTTTAGAAAATTTAAGACGGACTCTGTTTTTCCGTGTTGTGTAAATAGTAGCTTATTGTCGTGGCCTGGAAGTAGGCAATGCTGCGCTGAGTATGAGTATTAAACGGACGAGCTTGCGAGTCCGGCTTAACTAATACGACGCCAGCAATTGCTATTCAGCCGAGACTAATATAAAGCTTTCTCAAAAATGGTGAATAATTCTGAAATAGAATAAATTTTTTCTCAAAATTTAGTATAATATTTATTTTTATTCCAATCATTTTTATTGCTTTCTCGCTTTTTTTTTTCATTATTAAGAATAGGTAAACTGCAGGTTGTATTTTACCGAAAACACCAAAAGCTGTTTCAAACCCAATAAAACAAGCCGGAGTTCCAACAAAATATCTGCAGGGCTACTACGAAACTCGAAACTCGAAGTTCGCGTCGTGCGGTCCGTCTGACACTATCTATTTAATATGAGAGCGAGAGGGACGGTACGATACGAACTTCGAGTTTCGAGTAGCCCTGCTGATACCGGCCATTAGACTTGGCTGTATACGAATTGTGCCGTATTTCAATGGCCTTTTAACTTTTAAAAAAAATGCGACTGATTGCAGGCGCGCTAATTTATTATTGTCGAGCTAGCGCGCCTGCAATCTTTTTTACTTTTTAATTTCCGCTGACCATCAACTATGGACTTCACCTTCTGATATGTAAAGATAATGTCAACTTTTACGGTCATTTTTGAGAAAAGATGATCAAATGTGTTTCAAACATAGATGCCCGAGGATGTATTCATCATCATCTCATATGTCAGCGAAAGACGTCCACTGCTGACATAGGCCTAAGGCTCTCTCAGACGGTCTTGTTTTCCGCACCGCGATCCCGCGATCTTAACCAAGTCGTCAGGGATGTATTGCGAGGAATGTATTTATCATGAACCAATAGAAACGCTTCGTTTACCTATAATTTTTGTGGACTAGATAGGTAGCCAAGTAGTTAAAGAACTTGACTATGAAGCTCGAGGTCCGGGTTCGACTGCGGCCGGACAGATATTTGTATGGATAATACGAATATTTATTTTGGGTCCTGGAAGTGAAATATGTACTTAATTATGTATTTTATTTATCTATATAATTATATTTATCCGTTGATTAGAAGTACCTATAGTACAAGCTTTCCGTACTTTGGGTGGAATTAAGTTAATTTGTGTCAATTGTCAAGTGATAATTTAATTGCTAAAATTTTTATAATAAAAAATTACAAATAAAATTAGATTTATTTTTATAATAAATTCTTAACAACTACGAAATAAACACCTAAACTATAAACTAAAATCCACCACTCCGCGTCAAATTCTAATGAGTTGTTAAAAGCATAGGTTTCTGTATGTGGAATACTTACTTTAAACTGGTTATACAGTAAAGTGTCGCGTCTGATTTTTTCTAATAATCTTTGTTCCCGATTAAATTTTCATAAGCAGATATAAAGAGTATTGTCAGTGCAGTCATGTCCATTGTGATTTAGTTGCTGTAGCGTTAATACAATGTCTATACTAAAAAAAGAAAAGGAATACGAAAAGTTCCTACAAAGGAACTAATCAATGAAAAAGGTAAGTGTGATATTTCAATTAAAATAAGTTAGAATCATCATCATCATCATACCTGTTCTACTCCGGGCAAGTTCTAGGGATTGGACATCGATAAAAAGATGTCGATAAATTATCATGTCTGACATTGAGTCTCATAAGATAGAGAGAATGATATAATAGATAGATAAAATGCCCCGTTGACCACTGTAGACGTTCAGAGAACGTTTAGTAATTTAAAGTACTTAGATGTTTTCATCTAGTCGGCAATCATTAATACCGACGAATATATGAAAATAGATTTTGATGATTATCTCTATATGATTTAAATGATTTCGATTTGATGTGATTATATTATATACTTTATCTTAAAATGAGAGAAAAAATAAATAATTATTCATGTTGAATAACATTTAGATGTTGACAGTAACAAAGATATTTTTTTCGCTAAAATATTTTGCTGTACATCACTTTAGTATCTGTAGCCCGAGTTAGCATAGGTATGATCATCATCTAAAAAAAGCCGTATTAGCTTAGTGGCTTGACCTCCCAGCAGAGGATCGTGGGTTCAAACCCGGGCTTACACTTCTGAGTTTTTCGCAATTGCATGAGAAAACCTGCACAATTTGCAAAGCAATTCATTGGTGTGTTTGAAGTTCCCAATCCGCACTTGGCCCGCGTGGGAACATGATCCAAGCAGTTATTCTAAGAGGAGCCTATGATCAGCAGTGGGACGTATAATGGGTCTAGTACCTGGGCGACGGAGCTCCGCTCGGGGTAAAACTCGGTAACAAGCGTTTTCCAGAGGTAAGACCAGCTAAACCCTACATACCAAATATCATCGAAATCGTTAGAGACGTTTCCGTGATTCTCGATTGCTCGTTTAAAGATATTAGATTTTGAGGTACGTCACAACATCATTGAATTGTTTCGCAAGTGTATGCAGGTGCAGGTGTAAACTGCGGTTCCCTCATGATTTTTTCCGCTATAAAGCTCGTCATAAGAAAATTAAATTTTTGTGGACACTTGACATACTAAACACACTAAACAGTTGGATTAAAAAATTTAAAAAAAAATATGATGGTAGTAGGTATTATAGTATAATGATGAATTCAAAAGAAATACTTTCATACAATTTAGAACTAAACACATAAAACATTCAGAAACTAATGTATATTTTTTTTTACAGAAAATCTTGATGTTCCTGTTAGCTACAGCTACGGCTATGGTATTCGGCATGTGCAATGTCTACTTTTATTCTTCTGCATGACTATAGGCTACATAGCCAGGGCACATTTAGGAGTATCAATTGTAGCAATGACTTACATGGAAAGAGTGAAAAACATGAATTCTATGGTCAATTCCAATGTTACAATTAATGATACATTCAAAAATGTTATTGAAACGATTAGATTAAATATCATTAATGCAACTGATGCAGTAGAACTTAGAGTAAATGAAACTAGTTTTGAAGATGAAGAGCCAGTAAAAAGTATTTGGAATGTATTTAGGGTAAGTTCTTTGCGATATAGTTTTATTGTTAAAGATTGTAAAAGACATAAAATGTATGATAGGTAAATGTTAGAATAAATAAAACTACATAAAATAAAATGAGGTTTAGTTATTTTTTTTTTTTTTTATATGGTATAGGGGGCAAACGAGCAGGCGGATCGCCTGATGGTAAGCGATTCCGTCGCCCATGGACACCTGCAACACCAGAAGAGTCACAAGTGCGTTGCCGGCTTTAAGGTAGGAGTACGCTCTTTTTGAAAACTGAAGGTCATAGCGGTCCGGGAATACCGCAGGCGATAGCTCATTCCAGAGTTTTGCTGTGCGAGGCAGGAATTTCTGGAAAACTGTTAAGAATTATTATGTCGTCTATGTAATTGATTTGTGATTTAGCTATCTACTAAACAGCTTTATGCTTTTGTTGAAAATGCGTGGAATAATTATTGTTTGGATAGTAACTGGTATATGAGCTAAAAGCGCCAGAAGCCTGTATGGCTTAAATGACATGTTATATGTCCAGCTCAGTCTGTAACCAGTCAGTTAATGAGTTATGGCCGGAGACTCTGGTTAAAAAAAGACTTTAGAACCAAAACTTTGCTCAAATTTACAAACCACAATAGCGTATGCGCATTATAATAACAAGATAGACATTGACAAGAGAACATAGTGACATCGATGTCTGACAAAATAGACACGATATTATTGCTTTTCTTTTTATTCATAGCTTAATGGCTTTATTCATAGTTTAGACCACCAGATGGTCTTGTGGTTAGAGAACCTGACTGCTTGAGGTCCGGGGTTCGATTCCCGTGTCGGGGCAGATATTTGTATGAAAATACGAATGTTTGTTCTCGTTCTTGGGTGTTTAATATGTATTTAAGTATGTATTTATCAATATATTAATTATATTTACCCGTTGCTTAGTACCCATAACACAAGCTTTACTAAGCTTACTTTGTGACTAGGTCAATTGTTGTGAATTGTCCCGTGATATTTATTATTACTAGCTTTTACCGCGGCTTCGCACGCGTAAACTATTCGGTGTGGTAGCTGCAATTGAAATTTTCGGGATTTTACAAAATTCCCCTGAAATTTCCAATATTTATATTATATCGTGGTCTTCATTGAGGTTGTGTTGTGAATAACTGTACAAATTCAAGACTCTAAACCCAGTGCTGAAGTTTCAAAAATTTTCCCTATCCAAATTCAAATGCAAAATTCAAATTCAAATCATTTACTCAGTAAATAGGCCGCAATGGCACTTTTACACGTCATTTTTATACTACCAGCGCTTTCGGAAAGACCATCATTGCCAAGAAGAATGCGTCGCAAGAAATTTGGCAGAAAGTGATTTTTTCAAAAAAAATAATTACAAATAAAATACTTAAAACTACTACTGTATACTTACAATTAAGAAAAAAATACGAAATAATAATAATACAGGGATGTATGGGTCCCTTAGTTACAAACTATACCGTGGGATATCGGATAAAAAGTCGTCTATGTTTTCTAGACATCCAGCTTCCTACATACCAAATTTCATGACTCTAAGCTCAGCGGTTAATATTCAAGATTTTATCCCTATCCCGTGGAATATCGGGGTAAAAAATAGATTATGTGTTATTCCAGAGGTCCAGCTACCTACATACCAAATTTCATGGCTCTAAGCCAGTGATTGTTATTTCGAAATTTTATCTCTAGGTATCCCGTGGGAATATCGGGTCAAAAAGTCGCTTATGTGTTATTCCAGACGTCTAGCTACCTACATACCAAATTTCATGACTCTAAGCCCAGCGGTTAGTATCGGGATAAAAAATAGCCTATGTGTTATTCCAGAGGTCCAGCTACCTACATACCAAAATTCATGGCTCTAAACCCAGTGGTTGTTATTTCGAGATTTTATCCCTAGGTATCCCGTGGGAATATCGAGTCAAAAAGTCCCTTACGTGTTATTCCAGACGTCCAGCTACCTACAAACTAAATTCATGACTCTTAGCCAGCGGTTATTATTTCAAGATTTTATCCCTATCCCGGGGAATATCGGGATAAAAAGTAGCCTATGTGTTATTCCAGAGGTCCAGCTACCTACATACTAAATTTCATGGCTCTTAGCCTGCAGTTGTTATTTCAAGATTTTATCCCTAGGTATCCGTGGGAATATCGGGATAAAAGTAGCCTATGTGTTATTCTAGAAGTCCAGCTACCTACATACTAAATTTCATGGCTTTTAGCCCTGCGGTTGTTATTTCAAGTTTTTATCCCTATACATGTATCCGTGGAATATCGGGACAAAAAGTCACCTATCTGTTATTCCAGACGTCCAACTACCTACATACCAAATTTCATGACTCTAAGCCCAGAGGTTGTTATTTCGAGATTTTATCCCTATCCCGTGGGAATACCGGGATAAAAAGTATCCTATGTTTTAATCCAGGTTATAAACTAACTTTTCGCCAAATTTCATCCAAATCCGTCCAGCCGTTTCAGCGTGAAAGAGTAACAAACATACTCACTCACTCACAAACTTTCGCATTTATAATATTAGTAGGATTTAATGGTGTATACGATATTTATAAATAACAATTGACATTACTGTTGGAAGAAAGCTTGTGGTATTTATCTTATTTATAATATACCAAAGTTTTTGGATATGTATTTAGACCTTATTTTGCTGGTAGTATTAGTAAAAATGAAAAAAGATAAAGAAAAGATTTTAACAATGATATTGATGATAACTTTCCAGACATATGACTGGTCCAAACCAGTCCAGGAGATGATTCTGGGAGCATTCTTCGTCGGCTACTGCCTGATGATGTTCCCAACCGGCATAGCATGCCAACGGTACGGAGGGAAACTGCCGTTGCAGATGTGTTTATTAATAAACGGAATCATCTCTATTGCGACTCCAACAGTAGCTGTTTGGGTAAGGATTAGTTATCAAAAGTAAGTGAGATGTTGTTAATAGATAAGTAAATGATGAATCTAAATAAGAAGTAGGTACTCGTAATATTTGAGTTTTTTATATTGTTAAAGAACTATGAATGATAAATGAAGAGATTACTTCACCAACTAGATCGAACTCCAAGATAAATTCACCAACGTATGTTTAGTTTTTTGTTTTGGTATTGCTGTGTTGTTTTAGGTCTTGTGCGATATGTGGTTACTTTAACATGCTAACTGATTTAAGCATTTTAGTGAAATTTTACTTTATTTATTTTTCGAAAAAAATTATATTACAACTATTTTAATTAAAACTATCCCACAAATAAACTTTACATACAATTCGCCTATATGTTGTCCCTGTGCATGTGTGCCCATAAAAGCTGGCTATATTTTCACACTCGATGGAGATGCCAATACGTAATAATTGTATTTAAATAATAAAATTTTAACAAACTAGGCAAGGATTTGAAATCAATTGTCATTATAATCAACCATAATTATCATGAATTATTTTAGCCGTCTGCCGCGTTTTTATATTTTTATCAGACTCTTCTAAATGGTTTTCGTATGGGCCGAAGTAACCCTCCATTGGGTCAAAGTACTCAGACCTTGCGGTACTTTTACATTTGATCATATTCTTCATCAGGGTGGTTGGAAAGCTGTGTACGGATGCCGCGTGCTGCAAGGCTCGACTCAAGCGGGGTTGTACCCGAGCGCTCACTCCTTGCTGGCTAAATGGGTCCCAATCAGCGAAAGAGCCACTCTGAGCGGCTACGTCTATACTGGTAACACTTTAAATATTGTTAATCTATGAAATATAAACAATAAAGTTTCTCACCAGTGACTTTTGATGATGTTTGTTCTCAGGTCTTGGATGTTTAATATGTGTTTAAGTATGTATTTATCTCTAAGTATGTTTATTTGTTGCCTAGTATTCATAGTACAAGCTTTGCTTAATTTGGGACTAGGTCAATTGGTGTCAAGTGTCCCATGGTCTCTACTTCTTCTTCTTAGCCATTTTCTAAAATTTTGGTGTAGACCTCCTTCAGCTTTCTCCACTTCTCTCTGTTCTGTGCTACCTGCATCCAGTTTGACCAGGCTATTCTCTTGATGTCATCCTTCCATCTCATCTGCGGACGTCTTCTCGGGCGTGCCGCGACCCAGGGTCTCCACTCCAAGGTCTTCCTGCACCACGAGTCGTTCTTTCGAGCGACCATGAGCCATTTTAGGGTAGCTATTCGATGAACAGCGTCTGCGACACCACTTTGCTCACTAAGCCACTTGTTTGTTTTTCGGTCCCTCAGCGTTATTCCCACCAGCTTCCTCTCCACTGCTCTTTCGGCTACCAGTACTTTGTGTATACACTCTTTAGTAAAGACCCAAGTTTCTGCTCCATATGTGAGAACTGGTAGAATACATTGGTTATGCCAATTGGTTAACCAATGTATGCTACCAGTCCCATGGTATTTATTCTTATATTATTACTTTATGATAGTTACTTCTATGCAAGAAATGGGTGTTTGATTCGTTAGCCTAACGTCTGATAGCTTATTGAATGTTGTGTTGTTTAAAACGCGTCAGCAACTATGATGGTGGTGATAGTTGAGTTGATGAGTTACTGTGATCAGTGTGTGTTCTTACATCGTGGAGGCGAAGGAGCAGCTGCATGAATGAATACTTGCATAAATGTATTTATCATTAGGTCACGGTGAGCAAAGTAATTGTTTACATACTCGTCATTCTAAAAGGCCACTTAAAGGGCTTAGGGTCAATTTTATCCCAGGACTCGAGTCCAGTACCACTACCATGAGTTTACAGTGACCGTACTCGATAGCGTAAATTATTTGTATGGAGGATTGTACAGCGCCTCTACGAATAATTTACGCCGTCGCTATCGAGTACGGTCACTGTAAACTCATGATAGTGGTACAGAATAAGGCGAACCAACTTGGCAGTTCATTACACACAATTGTTGCCACAGTTACACCAGTGCTGTTATCGATGTTGAAAAAAACTTAATATCGATGTCAGAAAAAAACTCAATACGAAATAGTGATAAAAGAAATCTTTTAACGTCGGGAAAGAGCGAGCCGGTGTTTTGTTTATTAACATTTCATATATGTCATTCCACTTAACTGCCATCGGCTTGCCTGGAATTATTTCCGTTTAGTGAAATTTTCGTTACGTTATCATTTGTTGTTATCCTTTTTGTCGTTTTCAGGCCTAAAGCTATGAAAATAAAGTCCAAAAGTGACAAACAATTACATTCCGCGTCTATACAAGATAATATCGACATATTCCTATTTTTTTGTTGCTATGTCTGGTAACATTTTCAATTGTCAATCTAGTTCGCCTAATTTTGGCCTCGAGTATAGACAGTTTTGAAAATTTCAATATAGGCGTATTACTACTAAGTCAAAACAATCTAGGGACAATAAATATCCTAAGCCTTTTTTGATACGAGTATGTGCATTTGAGATACAGATTTAAAACATCGACCTACATCGAAAATACAACTGAAAACATAGATGCACAGAAAAAGAGACCAGCGCTGAGAATCGAACCCATGTCCTCAGCATTCCGTGCTGCGTGCTATACCGCTACACCACCACTGTAGGAGTACAGACACGAATTTCTCCTATGCACCACATACCTCAGCTTGTTTGTTTCTTATTTAGTCACTTAAGCAACGACACTAGCGACATCGACGCTATGTAGGCCTCAACCAAAATACTGCAAAAACCAATCTCAACATCGACCTACTTACAAAAGTCCTTACGACTATTTTAAAGAGCCAATATTGATTAGTCTTTTAGTTTATTTAACGATGGGTTTGCTTCCATTTCAGGTACCCTTCTAGGCACGGTGCTGGCATTTCAAATCGCAGGCTTAATGGCGTCTTGTGCCGCTGGCTGGCCTAGCACATTCTGGGTAACCGGCGGCCTTTGCATCTGCGCCTTTACGCTGCTCACAATATTCGGCGCTGCTAGCCCTGCTGATCATAAAACCATTAGCGACGCTGAAAAGAACTTTATCTTGGGACGAATAGACGATGGGAAGAAAAAGGTAATCAGATTTACAAAAACCTAACCACAAAAAGTTGGAAAACCCCCGACTTTGGCACTTCAAAGTTCAATATCTCAAAAACTGCTAAGCAGCATTTGATAACATATATAAGAACCATAGCTAGAAACCCTGATTTGATATAAAAAACTGCTTTCAAACCGGTTCACCCATTGAGGAGCTACGGTGCCACAGACAGGCACACTGACAAACTGACAGACAGACACTGACAGACGGTCAAACTTATAACAACCCTCTTTTTGCGTCGGGGGTTAAAAACTGTTTGGCTTGATACTACAGTTAGTTATGAAAGAAAGAAAGAATGATTTGTATTTGATAACATTAAGTAAAAATTTAAGTTTTTTTTTTAAGTAGAATTAGGCTCAATTGTATCTGAATATACTGGGGTAAATAGAGAGCTTATTATGTTATTCGTTGTGTATCTTTCTGTATGCCGCCGTGGGTGCCGGCGTTAGAATGTTGTCCCCTTTTCCTCCCGTGGGTGCAGTAGAAATCGGGTGAGGGATACTTCGCCTTACTGTCAAACGCGCGAACTTCCACAATCTCTTTCTGTCACTATCTTACGCCATTGGACATAAAGAAATAATGAATGCGATAGCAAGCGTCCGCACGTTAGACAATACGGCCTCAGAGGGCATATTTTCTAACGCGCTGGTGTTCGTAATGAGGGCTATCGCGAATGAATTCGCCGCTAGAGGCGCTAGTGTAGCGTGAGGTCTCCGAAATGTCAAATCTCATAGTTTTTGGGTGCGCTACGCGGGTTTATTTATAATTAGAATAATTTTGTGAATATTTTGCAATATCTGAAATTAATTATGGCAAATATGCGTTCCGGGGCAATGAATGTCTGTGTTTTGAGACAGTTTTGTCTTTCGGAAACCTTTGTCCTCCCTTTTTTCCGAACAAAACGGGGACTTTGCAACACTGTGGCATGCTCGATATTTTTATACTACGGTTTAAAGGTGTATTAAATATGATTTTAATCTAAACTTTGTATTCACGCCCGTAATAACAGACTTTGAAAGCCATACTTAAAAACCTCACGCAACAGTGCGCCATCTAGTGAGACAAAAAACGATAGCCCTCATTGCATTCACAATATCTGTCGACCCTCGTCTCAATCATGTGACAGACAGAAGTGTTAATAAAAACGATTGCAATTCAATTGTTTAGATAATAAGGCATCTGCTATAATTATGTTTTGTACTGACAAATTCTTCTTGTTTTTTTTCTAATAAAATCTTAGTTTCAGTTCAATATTATTAGTTTTTTAGGGTTCCGTAGAAAAAAACGAGGATCACTCCAGCTTCTCTCTGTCCGTACGTATGTCACAGCC
>NC_133497.1:5985861-6008120 GCF_025370935.1 Choristoneura fumiferana | reverse complement strand
TAAAATAAGATGGTTGCACTTGGTTTGCACTAGTAATTTATTGACAAAAACATGTACTCCAACTGCAATCCGGCTGCAAAATGGGAGTTTGGATGCAGTTATTGCGCATTAGTACAACTGCACCAGCACTGGACCCGACTGTCAGAGGACTGCATTCCAACTGCCATTTTAGGCAGTCGGAGTGCAGTTCTTACGCAGTTCTGATGTAGTTCTGCCATTTTACAGCCGGATTGCAATTGGAAATGCGGTCCGTGTGTACCAGACCGTACATTACGACGCCTACCGCCTACCTTATCAGCGACTTATTTATTATAGGGATCGATTTAATTTTACCTTCACGTAAATCAAGATTGGTTTTTTGTAATCTTTATAATTTTTTATTTCCATTCCAATTTTTTTTTTCTCTTACGGTCATCCCGTATAAAACCTAAATTGAAAAATACAAACTGAAATATAGATGCACGAAAAAACCAGAAAAATAGACCAGCACTGGGAATCGAACCAGGTCCTCGTATTCCAGCAGTGACCAGTAGTGGGTGACGGCAGTGTGTAGCGGTATAGCACGCGTACGGAATACCGAGGACCTGGGTTCGATATCCAGTGCTGGTCTTATTTTTCTGGTTTCTGTGCATCTATATTTCAGTTTGTATTTTCAATTTGAAATTAGTTTGTCTTTAATTTTTTCTCCCAAATGTATCATCTTTAAGTAAAAGTGAAATAAAGTGCCCGGTTGAAGTGTAGCCTTTAGAATGGACTTGAAAAATGTATCAAAGAAAACGAAATTCAGATGTAGAATTATGAAAAGGAAACTAAAACTACTGAAATTAACAAAAATAGTAACTGGTATGACCAGATCCAAGGTCTCCATGTCACGTGTCGAGCACAGTGTATATAATTGCTGTGTGGATTGGTGAAATCATCACCTCAAAACAGTAATCATACTTATAGACGATACATTTTGGGGAAAAAATGAAAGACAAACTAATTTCATTTTATATATGGACTGGTTACTACCCGAAATTGTTGATTCCCGTCGAGCTCAGGGAATGCCACTAAGGGAAAAAGAATCTTCATGAAAAAATACTGTAGAACCTCCTCCTGAAGAAAAAGAACTTTCTTCTACATATCTATATTTTTCAAGCGACGAAAATAGCGTAAACATCGCTTCATGCTCCAGACAATCAACTTTGCATCTCTCTGACTGAAGATAAATAACTTTCTCCTACATATCCATACTTCTCAAGTCATGAAAATAGAAAAGCATCGCTTCATGCTCCAGAATTTTGGAAGAGCTATAAATTTATTTAAAACTAATTGTGCCGTCGACTGCGTCGCGCGGGAATCCGATTTAGAGCAATTTTTTATTATATCCAAAAATATTTATTTTCCGTAACATAAAGTATCCTAAATGTTGACCAGACTAATAAGCTATCTATCTAACTAATTTGGCTCAGGGACCCAGAGGGTCTGCCTCCGAAACAAGAGCATGCCATCTGTCATATCTATCTATCGACCTATTCAGTCTAAATGTCTATCCATTACCTACGTTAAATCAAACTGTGGGCATGAAGAGGCATAATAATTTGTTTATTACCAAGATTATTCATATTAAACGAAGATTTTCTATATTAAACCAAAAAATGTGTAATTATAATTTAAGGAAAAATCCGGAATTCACATTAACCAGAATACGGATACAAAAGAATAAGGCCGTCAACGGCTGCGTGACAGACGCGCGAGGCGCCCTGCATTCGCCTCCACCGCGTCGTCTGCTTCACCCCCTCAAATACCGAAAATTCTTCTATAAGCGCGCCTTAGCACACTTTTTGCTATAGCTCTCGAAATAAGGTCGTAAATTAAACAATTCTGAATACGAATCTGCAATTTCTAAGAAATCAAAATTTTGAGATGTGGCAGTATAGCAGGCATGGGACATGGGTTATATACCTGAAATCATTTTATAGTCTATAATTGATCAAAAATTTAATGAATACTCAACCGAAGTTTTCGCAAAATCAACCACGATTATTCTAAAACTGTTCGATAATAATCTTTTAATTGACGTATCTTTTTAGGGTTCCGGAACCAAAATGGAAAAAACGGAACCCTTATAGTTTCGCCATGTCTGTCTGTCTGTCTGTCCGTCCGCGGCTTTGCTCAGGGACTATCAATGCTAGAAAGCTGTAATTTTGCACGGATATATGGTAAACTATGCCGACAAAATGGTACAATTAAAAATTAATTTTTCTTATCCAACCCTATGGTGTGGGGTATCGTTGAATAAGGGGTTTGCTAAGACGATTTTTCGATTCATTGATTTGTTTGCGAAATATTCAACTTCAAAATGCAATTTTTTATTAAAATCGAGCGTCCCCCCCTCTAAAATCTAAACCGGTGGGTGGAAAAATTTGAAAAAATTCAGGATGGTAGTAAGTATATCAAACTTACAAGGAAAACTATAACGTCTAAGTTTGCTTGAGAATTATTAGTACTTAGTTGAAGAGTAAATAGCAGCCTAAGGTATAAAATATACCTGAACTTGGATGATTCCGTATAAAATACGAAATTCATAGAAAAATATTACTGATTTTTTTCGTAATGGCTACGGAACCCTATTTTGGGCGTGCCTGACACGCTCTTGGCCGGTTTTTAATTGTGAACCGATTGAAATAAACACTAAATGTTAATCCAAGGCAAAGATAGCACATCAGTGAACCGCATCCTTCTATGTTAAGCTTTTTCTGAGATTAGCGTGAACGAATGCATAGACAAACTAACAAACAGACAATACCTCTAATTCTAAAAATCGTTGTGGGTTCTATTACGCTAATAAAGGCCACTAGTAACAGTTTTTCTCAAATATTTCTAATGTACAGACACCGAGTTTAAACAGATTGTATTATACCTATAGAAGATAGTTTTTTTCGTAATGGCTACGGAAACCTATCTTGGGCGTGTCCAACACACTCTTGGCCAGTTTTTTTATCATTTTCTTTTAGTACAAACTTTCAAAGTATGGGCCGTTAGTGGTCACTCAAGATAAGATACGAGTAGAAGTTTCTTTATATTAGGTCCATAGGTCATTTGCTTATCGTCTCTGAACATTGCAGGGAAGTTATGACATGGATGTAGATAAATCAAAAAACACCGGTTTTAATGTGACAAGTATTCTGAGATCATACGGCAGCCGTTGGGTATAAATAATTCTAGCGCTTTAGACATCACAATTGAGTGTCGTGGTGCTCTAAATGCAACGCCTGGTTTCAGTAATATCTTAATAAATTGTATTCCCAGGTCGAAGAAATTAAGATTCCAGATACATATTCGGGTGAAGAACGCTACTTCCAAGATGACATCGCCCTGGTCTTCATGTCAACGCCGGTGGTGTACACCACCTACATCCGGCCCGTCTGCGTCGACTTCGGCGCCGAGTTTGACAAAGAACAGCTGCGAAGTACTAATAAGGGGACGGTAAGATTGTCTGAGTCTTATGCGTAGGTAGCTGTAAAAATAATTATGCAAGTGGCAATGGACGGGCCACATCGCTCGAAGGACGTGAACCGTTGGAGGAGAAACATCCTCGAGTGGCGATCACGAACCAGAAGACGAAGCGCTGGCCGTCCTCCTACTAGGTGGACTGATGACACCGTGAGAGTTGCGGGCAACCGGTGGATGCGAGTGACGAGTTGGCGTTCATTGTGGCTATTTTGAAATCACACTCCTATAACCTAACCAAGAAAAACTTCAAAGTTCAATATCTCAAAAACGGCTGAGCCGATTTTGATAAAACATGTCAATGAACCATCGCTAGAAAACCTGCTTTCAAATAAAAAAAACCGCATTCAAATGCGAGTTACGATGCTACGTTGATACGTTTAAGAGCTACGATGCCACAGACAGACACACATAGCGGTCAAACTTATAAACACCCCTCTTTTTGCGTCGGGCGTTAAAAAATACCACTCGACAGTGGTACCTGAAAATGTGTGTTGGCACCAGTCATGAACAAGAACCATTTATGGATTTGAAGAAAAATAACCAACTTTTTGTATCGGCTGCCCAAAGGAGGGTATGTTTTTAAACTAATAATAAATGGTATTTTACCTAATAAATAACTATTTACATATTTACATTAATCTGATGATTCATACTTAGAGACAGTTTTGTTTAATGACTATGACTAATATAATTTTTAGGGATAGATATGTATAATAAGGGTATCGCAGTTTAGTGACAAATCTAAATTTAAGTGACAGAAAATATAGTTTCCAATATAACATTTAATTTTGTACACCCCTGCGTTTTTGATGACCAATATAAGGGGTCCTCTGTGCCAATTATAAAACTTAAAGAACAGATTACAGGTTGGGGCCGGACATCGGAGGACGGTGTTGCATCCCAGGTGCTGCAGACGGCGGAAATGCCGTACGTGGATAAGGAAAAGTGCATCGCTGATGTGGCTGCTGACTTCAAACTGTTCATCACTGTTGACAAACTCTGCGCTGGCAACATGAACGGCAAGTACTCTCCTTGTCTTCTTATTTATTACCACAAGTGTCCTAAATACCGGTGTGGCCTGTAATACGAGCAAATAATTTTTCATCACACTTGCTCGTGTCGTAACATGCTGGCTACCTTGGTTGCAACCCCCCAAATAAAACCCTCGACCGTAATGTGCTTGTCATGAAGCCCAAGGTCGGTAAATGAGTCATTGTGCGTACTGATGGTGCTGCGCGCGATGGCCCACACGCACGCGCACGTTGCGGCGCATACTGCGGGAGGGGGAGGGGGAGGGCGGTGCTGCCAAGAGCGCAGCCTAAGGTATCGCCAATATTTGGAACAATATATTTTTTCTTTTACAAATATAAAATTTTACTCGCAAATGTGATGAAAAACATTGTATGTCGCACGGGCGATACTAGAATTTTATTACGAACATCGACTCATTAAAGCCCTCAGTCTTCCACTTCGGGCTTCTAATAGACTCTCGTTCGTAATTCCTTATTTACCGCCCTTAAGACACAATGTACTAAAAACTTAGATCGTACTTGTCAAATTGAATAACAGCGACGTTCACCAACTTTTAAAAATAGTGGTCTTTAGATTTTCCCTTTTTGATACAAATTAAACAGCCTACCGAACGAAGACCAAAAACTGCCTCTCAGGGGTAAAACTCGTGTATAAGCGAATTTTGGCATAGTTGTAGGGAATGGTGTTCTAAGTTAGAACTTATAACCCACATACTAAAAGTACTGATGGGTGGGGGTGGAGCTCACTTGGGGGTGTAAAGGTCCCATTTTTTAGATTTTCCTAAATAAGTACCTCGTAAACGCTGGCCCACAGCAAAAAATGTTCTAAGACATAAGTAATTTACATACAATTGTCTACAAAAAGATTTTACACATTTTTTTCTCTGAGATCAATATTTCTCGAGAGATGGAGGGAAGAAGATGGACAATAAAAAATAAGCACATTTCTTCGTATGGCGATGGATGGATGTTTGTTACTCATTCACGCAGAAACTACTGAACGGATTTGCATGAAATTTGGCATACAGGTAGTAAATACCCTGGATTACCATATAGGCTACTTTTATTCCAAAATAATCAATGGCTCCTGTGGGATCAAAAGGATCACATAGTTTTAAACTAAGTACATAAGTACTGATTCAGCGCGAGCGAAGTCGCGGGCATTTAAAACTGGTATTTATTTATAAATATACTTGTATCAATTATTAACACCAGTATATTATTCTATGTTAATTAATTGCACTGTACCTACCGAAGTAAAAAGCGCGCTTTCTTTCGTTGTAAGAAGGTTGTAAGCCTAGGTAGAAGTCTTTGAACAAGTTGCAACCTGCACGGAGTGCCACGCGCATGCTTGAATGAGGGTTTTCACAGATGCGAAATATCACTAGATGGCGTTAGTATCGTGAGGTCCGTTTGACGTTTGCTTGCGATTGGCCCATTTAGTTATTTAACCAATCACGAGCAAACGTCAAACGGACCTCACGATACAAACGCCATCTAACGATATTTTGCCTCCGTGAAAACCCTTTGAACTGTGTTCCGGTATCCGGCCAAACCACTATCCGTTGCATCTCTAATTATTACGAGTTCTACAGGTACGGGTGCAGGGGTGTGCACGGGAGACAGTGGCGGCGGCCTGGTGTTCCCCAGCGCGGAGCGCGGGACCCGGCGCTACTACCTGCGCGGCGTGGCGTCCGCGGCGCCCCGCAATGAGCACGCCTGCAACGTCCAACATACACTGCCTTTACACACATCCTGTCCCACGCCACATTTATTAAAGATCACGTAACTACTTTTTAAGTACTTAGCGATGTTTCATCATAAGTGATAGCTCGATCGAAATATTGTTGTTGTTGATCGAAATATCATAAATAAATGGCAACACTTGGGATCATGACACCGCACCTAGCAAAAGTTTGTCGCAAATGTCGTAGCGTGTCAAAAGTTAATAATATAATTACCGGGTTAGTATTACTTCGTCTAAAAAGTGGCTGGTCTAAATCTAAGTAGCAAGCGGTCCTAACTTGTTCCTGTCGGAAACCTGAAAATAGATAGGTCAGCTTACAGTTGCGTCTCACTCAGCCACGTGGTCGCGGAGCTCCGGCGACTTCGGGTCATAGAATTAACGATGAACGGAGACCGACTAGACACTCGCTTCTTAGACCAGTTGTTTCTTAGACCACTTGCTTTTTAGAACAATTGCTGCTACTTAGACCAGCAGCTTTCAGATGAAGTGATACTAACCTGATCTCGTGGCCGAACTGTCGTACGCTGGCGCTCCCGATCACATTGACCATCTCTTTTTACCCTCGTCCCATACCGCGTGGAAGAAAGAAGTACGAGGGGAGGTACAAAATTCGCGGAACGAAGAAGTAGTGAATTAAAATAAAACAACAGAATATTTCTTTTTCATTTTTCAATATGATTACCCTCGAGTTCAACACATTTTTTGAATTTACTAATTAATTTGTAGAAACCATAAAAAATATTTTTTTCTTTGTCCTCGAAATTCGCCATAATTGCCTCCTTCACTTCTTCGTTGGTATGAAATTTTTGTCCTCGTAAATTTATTTTACCGATTTATTTCGAAATCATTTGCTGTCAAGGCAATACCGCCAATAAAAGACGGTCTTAACATAACATTTTTTAATTCTTTTTTTTTACCTAAATAGGGTTCCCTTACGGTTCACTATAAGTGAGCATAAAGTTTGTATATGTAATATTGTTCCCTCCTAAACTTCATTCCGCGAATTTTTGTTCCTCCCCCGTGGGCCTCTGAGCACAGTCTCGCAGCCCCCTTGGGGAGCGTCTTTCCCAATTTGGGATAATATGTATTGTTTTTAAAACCTCCTTTTGATAGCAAAATTGTACAATGTTAAAACTAAAATGTCAGAAATTTAATGCAAATATATTATATAATAAAACCTTTATTTGAAATACCTATTATACGTTTTATTTTATACAGTCCTATAAATAAACACCTACCTATTTACTTGTTGCTATTTTCAACCGACTTCAAAAAAGGAGGAGGTCCTCAATAGGGATGACGACTGGGTTAAAAATATATCATTCTATTTAGTCTAACAGTTAGATTACTCGTATGACAAAATATGGGACACGTATTTTTCGGTTTATCAAATTATTAAAAATCGACAAAGGTATATAGATCATAAAACTTCCGGAGGGGGGGCTTATGAAATCACTATTAGGTAAAAATTGTACCGTGAGGTGCATAGGGAAATTCGTGTCGGTACCGTTGACATCAGTGGTGTAGCGGTATAGCACGCGGTACGGATTACCGAGGACCTGGGTTCGATTCCCAGTGATGGTCTTATTTTTCTGTTTTTTCTGTGCATCTATATTTCAGTTTGTATTTTCAATTTCGGTTTTACGGGATGACCGTAAAAGTAAAAATTTGGAATTGAAATAAAAAAAAAAAATACAAAAGATTCCAAAAAACAATCTTAATTTGATTGCTTAGAAACGATATCTCTTGTCCGGGTGAGCGGTTAGTTCCAAAGGAATGCCGAAAAAGTTTGAGGCTTACGGCATAGATGTCGCTAGCGTCGCTGCTTAAGTGACTAAGTAAGAAACACAAGCTGAGATATGAGGTGCATAGGGAAATTCGTGTCGGTACCGTTGACCATCAGTGGTGTAGCGGTATAGCACGCGGTACGGATTACCGAGGACCTGGGTTCGATTCCCAGTGATGGTCTTATTTTTCTGTTTTTTCTGTGCATCTATATTTCAGTTTGTATTTTCAATTTCGGTTTTACGGGATGACCGTAAAAGTAAAAATTTGGAATTGAAATAAAAAAAAAAAATACAAAAGATTCCAAAAAACCAATCTTAAAAATCGTACCATCACTCGAAAACTTCTAAGCACTGTATCCTCGTCATTTTTTATTTGTCAAACAAAAGAAAAAATACGTGTACAATATTTTTTAATTTTCTAACTGACGGACTAAACAGTTTTTTTAGTCATCTAGCCTATTCGTCTGTATGTTTTTTTTCTGTGTTGGTGTGTGTTCTTTTTTTGTTCGCAAAGTAATCAGATTGTCACCAAGTCAGGACCTGATGATGGAACCTTCAAATTTTAAAAGCACACGTAAGTATGCTATTTTGGCATTTTTAACACCAAGTCAAATATTTAAATTCAGAAAATATAATTCGGTGAACTGGACCTGATGAAGAAGACCGCAGATGACCAACGGAACTTGTCAAAGCTAAGTAACGCTTGCGCGTCTATAAATGATCTAGTTATTGTTTTGACTGCCTAGCAGCTTACAAAAGATACATGCCATCAAAATGTTCACTCCTTATTCATATTTAGTTACCGAATAATATACCTATGATTCTGGACTCATCCCGATTAGTTTATCTAGACGTACCGGGTGGCTTTTCTGCGACTTTTATCCCATTTTGCTTTTCTACCGCATGACGGGTTGGTGGCTTTTCAACGGCGTTATTGTTACCTATTATGATAGGAGACTCCACTCTTGGCACCAGTCTACGTAGAAGGTAGTGCCAGAATTAAAATTAATTCGTAACAAACATATAGATAAGTCTTGCAAATATTGAGATTTGTAACAAAATCAAAACAATTTTGAACAAAATCAAATCAATCAAATCATCAAATCAAAAGAAAAAAATCAAAACCAAATACTCTAATATATATTCATTTATTTAGTTCCATCTAATAAGGACCTTTTGCAAGAAAAATGACAGTTTGATAGAAATTAATTATTATTGAATTGACAATTATTAAATAACTAATTATTCAATTATCAATTATTACATTATTCATATTTTTTTAGTAATTTGTAGCCAAAGTGCATCCACAACGATTCCATTAAGCCCAAACACGGCATGGTTACATTGTTTAATACAGAGTTCTGGTGCCTACTATCCTTCGGGATTCAGCATCAGATCAGTTCGAAAAAAACATTACCTCAAAGCTTCTTCTTCGTCGTTTATTCCCTCATTTTACTTACCCCTTTAGGGGGGAATTTTATCCATTTCACTTACACAGATAATTTTTAATTGTTATCGAGAACTTATACAGCTATTTTCATACTTCTAAGTCCAAAAAAATTTCCATACAAACTTTACCCCCCATTTTACCCATTTAGAGGGGAATTTATCCATTTCACTTACACAGATAATTTTTAATTGTAATCGAGAACTTATGCACCTATTTTCATACTTCTTAGTCCAGAAATGAGAATAATTCCATACAAACTTTACCCCCCCATTTCACTTCTTTAGGGGGGAATTTTATCCATTTCTTATTTTTTTTCTTATTTTAACGTTTATTTCAGGCTCTTGTCCCATATACTTCATGTTAGTAACAGTATTATAATGATAATGTTAGTAGTTTAATTAATTGCGATTGAATTACATTTAAACAAAACAATAAAAAAAATAGGATGTCAGAGTTCTAAAATTAAAAATAATACAATACTAATAACAACCTATTTAGATTTACCTAGATAGATAATTTTTAATTGTAATCGAGAACCTATACACCTATTTTCATATTTCTCTAAAGTCCAGAAATGAGATATACCATATAAACTTCACCCCCCTATTTCACCCCGTTAGGGGATGAATTTCTAAAATCCTTTCTTAGTGCTCATTTATCATTTACATCATAAAAAAAACCCTGTACCAAATTTCAAGTTTCTAGGCCCAGCGATTTGGGCTGTGCGTTGATCTTTATGTCAGTCAGTCACTCCGTTTCTTCTTTTATATATATAAAGATCATCATCATCATCATCCCATCCTATATACGTCCCACTGCTGGGCACAGGCCTCCTCTCAGAACAAGAGGGCTTGGGCCATAGTTCCCACGCGGCCCAGTGCGGATTGGGATTGGGATTTATAAAGATAGATAATGACTAAATTATTTTACCGATGAAGCATACTTAATGATTTTCCATCCTAGTATTTATCTGGATAACTTAGTATTAATCGTGCTCTCTCAGCATCAGCACCCCTCCTGCAGATGTTTTGACATTTAGCATTAAATGATAAAGTTCCACATAATCATTATATCATAAAGAATATTAAAATGTCACTCATTTAACCTCTTCGTCGCCACAAAACAAACGAAACATTGATAATTAAACAAAATGACGCGCTGTACGCCACAGAAAAACCAGCGACAAATCAACTTGACTTTTAATTCAATTCCAGAAGGATTAATTTCGAATTGAATGTTGGTCATGTATATGTCGGCGGCCGATCGTAAAATCCACCAGATCACGAAATTCCTAGGCATATCGTGAAATGGCGCCATTTCATGTTATGCCTAAAAGTTGGCCCGGCATATCGCGATGAGCGGCCGGCAAAGTGCTAGTACCGATATGGCGGCGTTTCATGATGGAATTTCGTGATCTTCCTACACTGGCCAAATCATGAATTAGGGGCGTTTCATGATATGCCTAGGAATTTTATGATCTGCCTAAACGTCACTAGGCAAATCTTTAAACGGTGAGTTCTGAACAATATGGCGGATGTCCCTTAGCCAAATCATGAAATGGCGCCATTTCACGATATGCCTAGGAATTTCGTGATCTGACGGATTTAACGATCGGTCGCCAACATAGATGACCGAGGCGTGTGAGGCATTCCATTGGCTGTCACGACTTGATGTACTAGCGGTGAAGAGGTTAAACTTTCGATGTGGAAGGGTGAATTGATGCAATATTGTGTTTTTGTATTACAAATTGCGATTCGATGCTGATAGACGTGACTTCACCCTTAAGACCCGACTATGCTCGATGTAGTGTACCATCACGCATCTCACTGTAAGTTACTAATCCCTAACGTTACATGTAAAATTATTTAAATATTTAACCTTTTTCTATATTTAATATGAGTGAGTCTCACGGTAGTTTCATGTTCAAAATTTAACCTTTTATTGGGACAGACCTGCTAAAGTTGGCTCTTACAACTACCACTACTTTTTGCCCAACGACTTGTCTTATAACTTAATTTTTACATATATCAAGTCGTATATTAAGTATATTTTAATAGCGCATTCAATGAAAATGAAAAATGAAAATGAAAATAATTTATTGCATAAAACTTTTAAACAAGAGTCTACGGCTCTGGATCCTGAGCTAGGACTCCCTGTGTTACAGGATCCAGGTAGGAAATAAGACCGGTTAATACATGTGCTTCGTGGAGGACGTAAGGCGGCGTAAAGTAAGATATAAATTCATCATTTAAACTCTTCATTTTAATTTACTCATCAAAAATGATTTTGTACCTTTCGGCGTCGAGACCCTTGGTCCGTGGGGCCCTGGCGCTCTGAGTCTCTTCAAAGATCTATCGAAGAGACTCAGAGATACCACAGGAGACCGAAGAGCTGGCAGTTCCTCGCTCAACGCATCAGTCTTGCGATCCAGCGGGAAATGCTGCCAGCATCTTTGGTACCATGCCGCAGGGTCCATTTTTAGATTTAATATAATTTTAGTTTATTTAATTTATTGTACATAATATACCTTTTTTATACTTAGACAGCTGATAAACACTTCATCTTCATCAAAAATTAATTCACCGGACTGAACTCATGAACATTAATTGGCGGGGTTTCATGACAGGCGCGAACGGGTAACCATGATTGGTTCGTGCTACGCCGTGCGCGCGCACTGGAAGCTCATTGGTTAACTTTCGAGTGCGCGCGCTTGACGTCGCACGGTCCGAATTAAACTCATGAATTTATTCCCTTTTTTTCATAACTTTAGACGGAATTAAAATACGAGTTTACATGAAAAAAAAATTAACGTTCTCATTTCTGTCGCGTTTAATCTGTATTATCTTATCAGTAAATATTCAGTTGGTTGCATCAAACGCTTTCTTATTTGTTCAAAGCCTAACTATAACGACTCTTTAGACTTATTTTTTTAACAATAGTTTGGACATCATTTGGCAATTTAAAAAGTTACTTTACCGCTCAAAACACTCCCATTTATTTCCATCAAAGGGCTGCAAATTAATGTTTGCCATCGTAATTTTTCTCACTTCAGTTTTGTTTTCTAGTTGATTTTTGCAGTGTTTAACCAGCAGCTGCTGCTAATAACTGGCCTATCAAAAACAATCAGTGCAGTGTAGTAATTAATAATATATAAATAGTGATAGTTATAGTGTAAGTGAAGTGTGGTGCAGTACCAGCAACGGACATCGAGGTACGAACATTTGGTCCTATTCGAGTCGGATCGGGTCGCGGACGTTAAGTGCAGTGTTGTTAGCGTTATTAGTGCAGTGAAAAGTGGACCGTATTGGATTGCATTAAGGACTAAAACTGAGTAAGATCGTTTCAATTATCTCGTTAATGGACTTTCGTAATTTGTTATTTGGCCGCTCTGTTCAAAGTAATGTGTCAAAGACTTGTAAAATTTTAAGAAATTGCTCTGTGGACTTAGAATAATTCGTTAACTCAAAACACTTGTAAAATTTCAAAGAATATTTGAGACTTAGAATAATCGTGAATTGTGGACTTAGAGCGATTGTGTTTAGAAAAAGACTTGTCATATTTTAGTTGTGGTTAGGACTTAGAAAAGTTGTGCTGAATATCACTTAGCAGTTTTAACAGTGAAAAAGACTTAAGACAATTGGGTGACACTTTTTAACTGCAAATATGGAAGACTTATACGTATTACAACTAAATACTTTGTCACTTATTGCTAAAACCACAGCTAATCTAAAAAAATGTCCCAAAGCAAGGCTGACAAAAGGGTATTTAAAAGGAAGGTTACAAAACTTAGATGGTTATTGGGATACATTTCAAAAAACACATAGAGATATTATAAAGGCCTCTACAGAAAAGCTAAGGGCGGAACATGAATACTTCAGTTCAGAGATATTTAATCAAGGAGAAGAAGAATACCTTAATGTTAGGGGAGATATTGTGGATCTTTTAGAAAACAGTGCACAACTAATTAATAACCCCGAAACACAATCCTTGGTTCAGCAGTGTCAAGATGTAAGGCTACCAAAGATAAATATACCACTCTTCAATGGAAATTACAATGATTGGGGGACATTCAAGGATTTATACACATCTCTCATTCATGAAAAGAGTTCATTGAGCCCAGTGCAAAAGATGCACTATTTGAAGAGCTGCCTCACTGGAGAAGCTGAGCAACTGTTGAAGCATATAAGCATTTCAGATAATAATTATGAAGTGGCATGGGAACACTAACGCACCGATACAACAATAAAAGAATTATAGTTAATGCCATATTAAATAGATTGTTGGGTCAAAAGAAGTTAAGTCTTGGATCTGCTAAAGGAATCAAAGAGCTTTTAGATACAACAACTGAATGCCTTAATAGCATGAAAAACAATAATGTGGATATAACTAATTGGGATCCTATTATCATTCATTTGATGATTAACAAATTAGACTCAGAATCGCACAAACAGTGGGAAGAAAGTTTAAAGTCATTAGCCGTAGACAACTTGCCTACTTGGACAGCATTCAGAGAATTTTTAGAAGGAAGATTTCGAGTACTAGAGATGATTCAGATTCAAACTATACATCCTATTAGAGAAAAACCACCTCAAGTTAAGGCAAAAACATTTCATGCATACACTCCGCAGCACACTAATACAGAATCAGATCAGGAATGTGCGTTTTGTAAAGAACGTCATTTCATATTCAACTGCAAGGAGTTTGCAAAACTGAATCCAGAAAAAAGATCACAAGAAATTCAAGAAAGAGGACTCTGCTTTAACTGCCTGCGACCTGGCCATAGTGTTAAATATTGTAGAAAAAGTACGTCATGTCTGCGATGTAAGAGAAAGCATCACACACTTCTTCATACTTCTAAGCCACACTCAAATGCATTAGAGAACCACGAGAAACAGAAGGAAGAAGAAACTACATCATCTGGCCCAGAAATAAACATTGTGTCTCACTTTGCCTCACAAAGCCATTCGACTCTTCTAGCCACAGCACTAGTAAATATCATGACAACTAGGGGAGTACAAACTGTTCGAGCACTCATAGATCCATGCTCTCAAGAGTCATTTATTACAGAAGAGACAGCTCGCAGACTTCAACTGAGACAAACAAGTGTAGACGGACAAGTAACAGGTGTTGGTAAAATGTCGACTTCCATAAAGCACGCGGCGGAGATACAAATTGTATCGAGAATAGATAACAACTACAAACTCAAATGCACTGCCTATGTGATTAAACAAGTTACAGAAATCCTGCCTGTCAAGAAGTTGAATAACGAAAACTGGCTTCAACTACATGGTTTACCACTGGCCGACCCTACTTATAACAACCCTGGAAAAATCGACCTATTGTTGGGTGTAAATGTCTATACTGACATTTTAATGAACGGAGTAATTAAAGGCAAACCGGGGTCACCATTAGCGCAACAAACTGCTTTAGGCTGGATCATATCAGGAGGAGCACCAGTTGAAGAGTTTGGAAAAAATGGTAAAATAGTCAGCATGCATTTAAGTGTAAATTTAGACAACATGCTGCAAAGGTTTTGGGAATCGGAGACTTTGGAGACAGATAACAAAAACACTCTAACGCCACTGGAAGTAAGAGCTGAAGAGATTTATGTGAAAACACTAGCAAGAGATCACGATGGAAGGTTCATCGTGGGCTTACCTTTCTCATCTGATACACCGATTCTACCGGAACAATCCCGAGAAATAGCAATGAAACGACTACACCATTTGGAACGAAAATTAGCCAAGAATACGAAATTAAAGGAGGATTATGACAATGTTATTAAGGAATATCTTACCTTGAAACATATGGAACCGGCGGACAAACCTAGTGAGAATAGTAACGCTGTTTATCTACCACACCACCCAGTCATCCGAGAGATTCCTTGCAAGAGAATTGCGAGACATCATCATGAGATGGCGAATGCATAGGGTATGCTTCGTGGCGGACATTGTAAAAATGTATCGCCAAATTAGAGTACAAAATAAAGATACTGATTATCAAAGAATATTATACGATTCAAACCACAAGAAGAGATTCAAGATTTCAAACTACTGACGGTCCCGTTGGGACCGCTGCAGCGCCGTTCCTAGCAATTAGAACTTTAAAACAACTGGCCAAAGAAGAGAAGAAAACTTTCCAATCGCATCTGAAATTATTGACAGAGACTTTTACATGGACGACGTACTTTCAGGGTTTGATGACGAGAGTTCAGCTATAGAGGCACATGAACAGCTGCAACAAGTAATGAGCAAATGTGGTTTTGATTTGCAAAAATGGTCATCAAACAGCCCAGAGTTTATGAACGCTCTACAACCTGAAAAAAGAGAAAAATCACCTACACTAGATATGAATAGAAAAAACTGCATCAAGACACTGGGCATCATTTGGGAAACGGACAAAGACAACCTAAAAGTTACACAGAAGCAGATTGATCATAAATCAATAGAACCTGTAACCAAAAGAACTATTCTCAGTCAAATTGCATCACTCTTCGACCCCTTGGGATGGTTAGCACCAGCAATTATTATAGCGAAGATGTTCATGCAAAAGCTGTGGCTGGCTAAACTCAATTGGGATGAAGATTTACCTGAAGACTTAAGGCTTGAATGGACTCGGTATCAGGAAGACTTATCTGTTTTATCTGACATAGAGATTGAACGGTGGACTGGCTGTAGTCAAAATACAAATATCGAGTTACACGGCGACACCTCCTACGTATACTGATACAAGTGCATAATCATAAATTTACAGGAGAGCTGTTCAAAGGTTCAAAAACCTGTAACTTTCTCATTTGGTGATATAACTTTTCAAAATTTTGCATTAGTTCCAAAGAAAATATTTGCTTTCTACCTGTATTCATGGAATTTGAATTTTTTTATAGTTTTTGAGAAAATTGCAGATACACTACTATACGCGTATTTTGCATCTTGTAGTTGTGCGGTATACTGAGCTAATTACCACTTGCTCCAGTATACGGCGTAATGCGTAGATTACTGATCTAACGATATTTTTATATTGTATATGAATTTTTAGATGAAATACTTATATGGCTTGCAATGAACAATAAAAGAATGCTCTTTTACCTTCATCTATTGATTTATAAACGTTTTTATCACTTGCATCATTATACGCTAACATTAGCATGCCACTTGTACCAATATACCGCTAGTAATGTTTAAAACGTGCTATACAAAATACAGAAATATACCTTTATAAAAACCTCACTTGAAATATAAATGGTTTTATTAAGAAAAGTAATTGTATTAAGTGCTTTAAATTAATGGAAGCACATTCAATGGATTCGTATTCCTGTTCAAATGTGTACTCATATTTTATTGTGAAAGGTTCCTCATGTGATACATATATCGCATCGCACCCATTTGTATCCACATAACGGTTTAGCTTTTTGTGCCTCTTCAGGGTCCGTACCCAAAGGGTATAAACGGAAACCCTACTACTTTATACTACTTCGCTGTCCGTCCGTCTGTCACCAGGCTGTATCTCATGAACCATGATAGTTAGACAGTTGAAATTTTCACAGATTATGTATAACTGTAGTCGATATAATATATATAACAAAAAATTGATCAGAATAAATATTTAAGGGGCCCCATACAACAAATGTTTTTTTTTGCCATTTTTTTGCTAATCCTAATGAAGTTGTATAGATGGTATGGAACCCTTCGTGCGCGAGTCTGATTGGCACTTTGCTTAAGACAAGCTTTGACATGAAATATTGAGTCAAAGTCAAAATATCTTTATTCAATTTAGATTGTAACAAGCACTTATGAATGTCAAAAAATTTACCACCGGTTCGTAAAAACCTCTGTTGAGAAGAGTCTGGCAATAAACCTAGGTATATTTTGTAAACAGATTTACAATCATATTTTAGTGATATCTATACATCACAAGTATTTAACACAACTACATATTTAAAACAGTTCTCAATTTGCTATTTGGAGTTTGCACTCGCCAATGCGGATCGGAATTATTTCCAAATTCCCTATCCATGATATAATCATTAATTTTAATAATACGCCTTATATATTAATGTCTTCTTGACAATACATTTAAATTTTGTGTCTGTTTCTGAGTCTTGGGAAACTTCTATAACTTCATACGGTTTACCCGTTTCGCCATATACATAGCCAGGTACCATTCTTAGGTGTGTATAAAAAAATGTGTATAGGGTGTTATTAAAACCCTGTACTATACTTTAAACCACATTAGGGCTACTAATTACTAATATGGTCCAAGTAGAAAAATACTGTGATTCGAAAAAAAAAAGTTTGTATGGAAGTGGAGTCGCAAGAAGACTTCTAATTTCGATGTTTTCCACTTATATCGTATTAGTAATCAGTAGCCCTAATATGGGTTACAGTATAGTACAGGATTTTTTTATCAACCTGTAGGTATATTGAAATTTACTGTTCTCATTTTAATTTACTGTTTTCTTTTTGGGGATGCTCAACTACCAAAATGCAATGTAATACTGCAATGTTATATTTCTAGCACGCGTACATGTAGGTATAGCCGAGGAAATTGAATCACGTACTGGTACTGGGGTGGAACCGTTGTACTACAATGTTATGTTGACATCCCATACATTTGCCAAAGAAATCATAGCGAAATAGATCACGAAAAGGTTTCACATTGGATTTAGTTTCCATGACTGTCTATGAGAAATACGGCTATTGTGGTCTTGCCAAACCAAAACATGTTTTTTTTTATATATACTATCAAATTATGTGCTCGTAGAACAGTTTAAACGGTCCGCACGCAGCGACGGCTAGCGCGTACACTGAGGCAACTGCCAGTTACACTCGACTTCCCGCCCCGCGACAATATCGGTGCCGCGTATAGTGGTGCATGTCGGTTGCCTCAGTATACGTTGTACCGATTAGCAAAACGGTGTTAGATGCATTCATATACTCACTTTATTTCCAAAACTAATAGGAATATCCGTCCAAATTTTTTTGTGTAGGTAAATAAGGAAATATTAATCCACAAAAATGCAAAAAACTAAAAATCAGAAATTTGTCACTTGTACCAGTATACGTAGGAGGTATCGACGGTTCTACAGATGCTTCAGAAGCTGCTACTCAGCAGCGGTATACCAGAGTGATTTACAACAATGAATCTCCATGTAAAATGACATGATAACAGCCAAAACAAAGTAGCGCCTGTAAAAACAGCTGTCCTTACCTCGTTTAGAGTTATGTGGAGCCACCCTACTTAGTAAATTGATGAAACATGTCATGGCTGTATTGAACATAAAGTTACATCAAAAGGGCAGACCTCTTGAGGGGAGGTTTGACCTTAAAGGAGGCCTAGTAAGTTATTCTTTGAGTAAAACAATAAGACTTTTAACAATTTTTAATTAAAAATTGAACACAAAAAATAACAGGCCTAGTTGACAAATAAAAGTAAAAGTATTACGAGAATCTCAGGTAGTAAGTTCAAGCGATTTTATTGAGAGGTGGTTCTGATTATTCGGTCTCCCTGGCCTACACTTCCCTGGAGTCGGAGAGAAGAACCCGGAGCGAAGAGGCTGGCCACAGCAGGGGGCGTGGTCCAGCTGAGTGGTCGTCGGTGCCGAGGTCAAAAGGGCCTTAGGGCGCAGGACGAGCAGCCTGGACAAGTGTTCCACGCCGGAACGATCAGGGTCTTGGACGAGCCAGGAAGGATGTGCAGTACTCCGGAAGTTAAGGCCGTCAGGGCTTAGTGTCAGGTTAGGCGTAAAGGAGCCGCCTGAGCCGTGAGAGCTGTAGCCGAACGGAGCTTTGAAAGTTGTAGCCGTGCAGAGCGGAGAAAGCTGTAGTCGTACGGAGCTTGTAAGCCGTACGAAGGTTTGTAAGCCGTACAAAGGTGTAAGCCGTACGAAGGTTTGGAAGTTGAAGCCGTACGGAGGTGCCTGTAAATTAGGTGGTGTCAGTTGTGGTCCAGTGCTAGATTGTTTGCCAGTCACTCCTCTGCAGCGATGCCCCAACTCTTAGGGTGTGCTGAATTGCAGTGAGTGGCAAAGACAATCATACGGAGTTAACAGGCAGGCAAAGGAAAGTGATTCTAGTTTTATATAATTATTTAAAAAAAAACAAAAGGTAAAATAAATAGCCTAAGTGACCGTTAATATTTGAAATACAACAGTTCACTAAATAACCGTTAGAGGATTACATTTGAAATTAAACGTCACTTAGCTGAGTTTGAATTTATTTTAACACCGGTAAGCATCCGTTGCATAAAAGTAATAAGCATTAACATAGGTTCTGAGTTTATAACAACGGATGAGAGAAATTAACAAGTGTTAAAATATTAAGTATAAGAAATGTTTGAAATAAAAGATTCCCTGGCCAGGGGAAGCTTCAGTTCAATTACACAAAGTTAAATTATAAAGAAAATAATTATAATAAATACACACAGAAAACACAAGAGTTAAATATCGGAGAACTTACCAAGTCTGGCGTATGGAGCTTTCGAGAGAGCTGTTTAGTGTAGTGTGAGCTGTTGAATGTGTGTTTTACAGCTGTGCTTCAGCTTTTAAGGGCGAGAATATTACAGTTAGAATTCCCCGTCACAGCTGATCGACAGCACCCCCCTTGGCGACAAAAACGGTCAAGGGTGAGTTGGTTATGATATATTTAGTCGTACAAACTCGTGTAGTAAATGAGTGTAATAAAATGCCTACTTTTATAAAATAAATAAGTAAATAATAAATAAATATTAAATACATATTATAACGTAATTAAATGAGTCAAGAGAAACTACGGTGGCGACCTCTAGAGTTCGTCCGTCATTCTGCTCAGAGATCCTTATTGAGGAAAGCGCCATCTAGCTTACATTGAGCTAACTACGATGTCAGCGATCGCCTGTGTGCATCGTGACAAACATATGCATGGTGTGACTCAAAGGTTGTATTAGCATGGATAAAGGTGATCCAATCGATGGGTACCTTTTGTGAAAAACAGGGTTATTGAAATAAGAAACAATTTGGATACTCACTGGTTATATATTAACACGAAAGAAAACCCGGCAGACCCAGCATCCAGGGGTCTTTCACCGAGCAATCTAAAAGAAATGAGCTATGGTGGAGAGGGCCAAAATTTCTGCACCAACCCGACTTCACAATGCCTGAAGACGCATACCTGAAACGGAATTGGAGAAACGAGTCTCAGTAAAGTGTGCTGCAACTAACCTAGAAATAAATAATGAAAATCTTACCTTCCTGAAGAAGTATTCGTCCTTGAAGAAGCTTCTGGGGGTTGTTGCATATTGCCGACGATGGCTGAAAGTACTGAAAAATGAAAAGAATTTAAGCAAGCATGTAACCTGTGACGAAAGAGATGAAGCGCTTACCATATGTTTGAAGATACCCAAGGAATAGAATTTCCCGAAGAAATTACCAACCTGAAAAATAAAAGGCCAATTAAGAAAAAGCAGCCGGTTACTTCCATTTGCGCCCTTTCTTGATGAAAAACACATACTGAGACTTGGTGGAAGGTTAAAACATGCTGACATAAGTAGAGAGCAAAAGCATCCAATTATTATTTCTAAAGACAACTTGCTCTTGCCTGCGTTATTAGACGATGCTCACAAAAACACACTTCATGGAGGACCTCAACTGATGACAGCCTACCTGCGAAGCAAATATTGGATTATCCGGGGAGTTCTGCCATCAAGAGCTTCTATAAAAAAATGTTTAAGTGTGCAAGATACAACATACAAAATAATAATCAGATGATGGAAGCTTACCTGAAGTTCGGGTTAAACCCTCGCGACCTTTTTAGTAAGCGGAGTAGACTTTGCAGGCCCAATCTCTTACCGCATGAGCAAAGGACGGGGAGCCAAAACCCACAAATGTTACATCGCCTTGTTCATTTGTATGTCGACCAAGGCCATACATTTAGAATTAGTGAGCGACATGACTACCGACGCTTCTAGCATGTTTTAAGAAATTTATCTCCAGACGTGGACATTGTAAAGAGCTCTGGAGCGACCATGGCACCACCTTTATCGCAGCAGAGAAGGAGTTAATAGCCGCAGCAATGGATGATAAAAGCACCAGATGGAAATACATACGCCCGCTGCGCCTAATCAGGGAGGACTGTGGGAAGCCGGCGTAAAATCCACGAAATATCATTTAAAACGCTTGTTAGGGAATTCGACTTTTACGTTTGAAGAGATGTACACCGTCCTCACCCAAATTGAAGCATGTCTCAACTCGCGTCCATTGACACCATTGGGTGATGACTTGAACTACTTAACTCCAGGACATTTTCTAGTCGGAGAACTTTTGAATTGCTTGTCCGATCGCCCTGAGCAACATAGCAACTTGTCTATCTATCGAGATGGCAGTTGACACAACGTACGGGTCAGAGATTTTTGGAATAAGTGGCAGAGTGAATAACTATCACGTCTGCAATTGCGTCCAAATGGCAAACTCCGAAAGCCAGAGCTAGATTTGGATGAGCTCGTCTGATTAAGGATGCACGATACCCTGTGTCCACCTGGAGAGTTGGTAGAGTGCTGAAGAAGTATCCTGTCCAGACGGATGACACGTATCTATGACATACGCACAGCTTCGGGGGTGGTTCAACGATCTATTACCAAGCTGTGCCGTCTTCCAAATTAGTGCAAGGACACGTTGTCTTGGCGCGGAGAATGTTGAGAATTAGTACCAATACTGCCGCTAGATGGCGTCTGTCCCTAAAATAAACTAGCTAATGACATTCCGTTTAATTCACTGA